>NW_026652286.1:85820821-85958487 GCF_009828535.3 Hylobates moloch | reverse complement strand
TCAGAGCAGAACTGAAGGAAATAGATACACAAAAAACCCTTCAAAAATTAATGAATCCAGGAGCTGGTTTTTTGAAAAGATCAACAAAATTGATAGACCACTAGCAAGACTAATAAAGAAGAAAAGAGAGAAGAATCAAATAGATGCAATAAAAAATGAAAAAGGGGATATCACCACCGATCCCACAGAAATATAATCTACCATCAGAGAATACTACAAACACCTCTATGCAAATAAACTAGAAAATCTAGAAGAAATGGATAAATTCCTCGACAAATACACCCTCCCAAGACTAAATCAGGAAGAAGTTGAATCTCTGAATAGACCAATAACAGACTCTGAAATTGTGGCAATAATCAATAGCTTACCAACCAAAAAGAGTTCAGGACCTGATGGATTCACAGCCGAATTCTACCAGAGGTACAAGGAGGAACTGGTACCATTCCTTCTGAAACTATTCCAATCGATAGAAAAAGAGGGAATCCTCCCTAACACATTTTATGAGGCCAACATCGTCCTGATACCAAAGCCTGGCAGAGACATAACCAAAAAAGAGAATTTCAGACCAATATCCTTCATGAACATTGATGCAAAAATCCTCAATAAAATACTGGCAGACCGAATCCGGTAGCACATCAAAAAGCTTATCCACCATGATCAAGTGGGCTTCATCCCTGGGATGCAAGGCTGGTTCAACATACGCAGATCAATAAATGTAATCCAGCATATAAACAGAACCAAAGACAAAAACCACATGATTATCTCAATAGATGCAGAAAAGGCCTTTGACAATATTCAACAACGCTTCATGCTAAAAACTCTCAAGAAATTAGGTATTGATGGGACGTTTCTCAAAATAATAAGAGCTATCTATGACAAGCCCACAGCCAATATCATACTGAATGGGCAAAAACTGGAAGCATTCCCTTTGAAA
Organism: Hylobates moloch; assembly: GCF_009828535.3. Classification (NCBI taxonomy): domain Eukaryota; kingdom Metazoa; phylum Chordata; class Mammalia; order Primates; family Hylobatidae; genus Hylobates; species Hylobates moloch. Next base: position 85,957,553 of record NW_026652286.1, on the reverse strand, counting down.
ACTGGCACAAGACAGGGATGCCCTCTCTCACCACTCCTATTCAACATAGTACTGGAACTTCTGGCCAGGGCAATCAGGCAGGAGAAGAAAATAAAGGGTATTCAATTAGGAAAAGAGGAAGTCAAATTGTCCCTGCTTGCAGATGACATGATTGTATATCTAGAAAACCCCATCGTCTCAGCCCAAAATCTCCTTAAGCTGATTAGCAACTTCAGCAAAGTCTCAGGATACAAAATCAATGTACAAAAATCACAAGCATTCTTGTACACCAATCACTGACAGAGAGCGAAATCATGAGTGAACTCCCATTCACAATTGCTTCAAAGAGAATAAAATACCTAGGAATCCAACTTACAAGGGATGTGAAGGACCTCTTCAAGGAGAACTACAAACCACTGCTCAATGAAATAAAAGAGGATACAAACAAATGGAAGAACACTCCATGCTCATGGGTTGGAAGAATCAATATCGTCAAAATGGCCACACTGCCCAAGGTAATTTATGGATTCAATGCCATCCCCATCAAGCTACCAATGACTTTCTTCACAGAATTGGAAAAAACTACTTTAAAGTTCATATGGAACCAAAAAAGAGCCCACATCACCAAGTCAATCCTAAGCCAAAAGAACAAAGCTGGAGGCATCACGCTACCTGACTTCAAAGTATACTACAAGGCTACAGTAACCAAAACAGCATGGTACTGGTACCACAACAGAGACATAGATCAATGGAACAGAGCAGAGCCCTCAGAAATAATGCCGCATATCTACAACTATCTGATCTTTGACAAACCTGACAAAAACAAGAAATGGGGAAAGGACTCCCTATTTAATAAATGGTGCTGGGAAAACTGGCTAGCCATATGTAGAAAGCTGAAACTGGATCCCTTCCTTACACCTTATACAAAAATTAATTCAAGATGGATTAAAGACTTAAATGTTAGACCTAAAACCATTAAAATCCCACAAGAAAACCTAGGCAATACCATTCAGGACATAGGCGTGGGCAAGGACTTCATGTCTAAAACACCAAAAGCAATGGCAACAAAAGCAAAAATTGACAAATGGGATCTCATTAAACTAAAGAGCTTCTGCACAGCAAAAGAAACTACCATCAGAGTGAACAGGCAAGCTACAGAATGGGAGAAAATTTTTGCAACCTACTCATCTGACAAAGGGCTAATATCCAGAATCTACAATGAACTCAAACAAATTTACAAGAAAAAAACAAAACCCCATCAAAAAGTGGGCAAAGGACATGAACAGACACTTCTCAAAAGAAGATATTTATGCAGCCAAAAAACACATGAAAAAATGCTCATCATCACTGGCCATCAGAGAAATGCAAATCAAAACCACAGTGAGATACCATCTCACACCAGTTAGAATGGCCATCATTAAAAAGTCAGGAAACAACAGGTGCTGGAGAGGATATGGAGAAATAGGAACACTTTTACACTGTTGGTGGGACTGTAAACTAGTTCAACCATTGTGGAAGTCAGTGTGGCGATTCCTCAGGGATCTAGAACCAGAAATACCATTTGACCCAGCCATCCCATTACTGGGTATATACCCAAAGAACTATAAATCATGCTGCTATAAAGACACATGCACACGTATGTTTACTGCGGCACTATTCACAATAGCAAAGAGTTGGAACCAACCCAAATGTCCAACAACGATAGACTGGATTAAGAAAATATGGCACATATATACCATGGAATACTATGCCGCCATAAAAAATGATGAGTTCATGTCCTTTGTAGGGACATGGATGAAACTGGAAAACATCATTCTCGGTAAACTATCGCAAGGACAAAAAAGCAAACACCTCATGTTCTCACTCATAGGTGGGAATTGAACAATGAGAACTCATGGACACAGGGGAACATCACACTCCCGAGACTGTTGTGGGGTGGGGGAAGGGGGGAGGGACAGCATTAGGAGATATACCTAATGCTAAATGACGAGTTAATGGGTGCAGCAAAACAACATGGCACATGGATACATATGTAACAAACCTGCACATTGTGCATATGTACCCTAAAACCTAAAGTATAATAATAATAATAAAAATAATAATAATAATAATAAAGAAATTTCATGCTTTCTGCTTCTAGTCCCTCTCGAGGGGCTCATGTTCATTCTCCTCTGCTGTTAGCAGAATAGTGCAGAAGTCTGAGAAGCACTAGTTTTGGTTACTTAGTTAAAACCCCCATGACGGAGTAATTTAGGGGAATGTGGATTAAGGGTTACTTAAATATTTGGTCATGTCCCTAAAAAGTGATCGTATTATTTCTCTTTTAGTAACTCTTAACATTTCCACCAATAGTCTTTACGTCTATGCATCTTTGACCATCTATTTCGGCAGATTTCAGAGGAAATGCCATGCGTAGAATTATTTTATCTGCCCAAGGCATCACTAAAGTTGAAAAATAGGAATTCTTTCTTCTGATTATTCCTCTACAAATAGAGGATATTATATTTCCAAATTATTAGGGCTGGAGGTAAAAAAAACACAAAATGACAAGGAAGAACAGCATTGCAGAAATAAGCTCCAATGGCTGGCTCTAGAAGAGAGACAGAGGCATTTCCACTATCATATAGAACAAAGTGTCTGATAACAAAATAGTAAAGAAGGAGCTGTAGTAAAATAGGACAATGAAAATTCAATAGCAGCAGCTCCCTGGATTGCTTTCCAGGAACTAGGCACTTTCTGTGCATTGTCATGACCCTCCTAACAATTCCATTCTATCCCATTCTACAGATGAGGAAACTGAAGCTCTGGCTACAGAGGCTATACCCTTTCCTATCTTGATACACTGGCAGCTGCCTTCTATCTACTTCAGCCCAACACCATCATGTGGGAAAAGAAATACTCTCTTACCTTGAGAGCCCATTCACAATCCACCAGTGCCTTCTCATAGTCCTCAAGTTTCATATAAGCCTGTAATGAAACCAACAGCTGATATTCACACACAACTCTGCGTTAGGCAGTTTTCAGTTCACACAGAAAGAACATTCAAACAGTAGAATGTCAGCGAGAACTATCCCCTACCTGGATCAGTCATGGTCCTGCCAGGAAACAGATGGCACACTTGCACTGGGCAACTGAGGAGAGTTGAATACAGGGACCTCTTCCACGGTGAAGGCAGGGCTTAGGGAACCTGATAAGGGATGCTACAGAATCCCAGGGCTAGCAACAGTGGACAGCCATTACCACTGCTGTAATGGATGAGGCAGGAGGAGGGAGCAATGAACAAAATGGGAGAGGACAGCTCTGTGAAAAGAACTGCCTTGACATGAGCTGAGGCCTTCACCAGAGCCAAAGGCCAGGAGAATAAATACCCCAATCTCACTTTTCCTCCTTCCTTCTTATTTTATTGGCTGAATGCAAATGGAAGCTAGAGCGCTGGGAAACCAAGGAGCCAGTCCACACAGGTCAGCCCTCCAGGGCACAGAGCAGGGAAGGATCTAGAGGGACACAGAAAATACCCAGCTCACTAGCCACATCCAAGAAGGAAGAGCTGGATTCTAGAGTCTACCCTGCTGTGAATGTTCCAGAAAAACACCAAATGATAAAGGGAATAAAAAAGACAGATAATTAGAGCCCTCATACACTGCTGGTGGGAATTAAAATGGCACAGCCCATCTGGAAGATAGTCCAGAAGTTCTTCAGAAGGTTAAATATGTTACCATATGACCCAGTAATTTTACTCCTAGGTATATACCCAAGAAGAATATAAATATACACCCATACAAATGCTTACACATGAATGTTCATAGCAGAATTATTTATGATAGTCAAAAGGCAACAATCCAAATGTCCATCAGTGATGAAGGGATACATAAAATGTGGTACATCCATACAATGGAAAACTATTCAGCAATAAAAAGAAATGAAGAGCTGATACATAGTATAACATGGATGAATCTTAAAAACATTATGATAAATCAAAGAAGCCAGTCACAAAAGGACAAATGTATGATTTCATTTATACAAAATGTCCAGAACAGACAAAGGTATAGAGACAAAAAGTAGACTGGTGATTATCTCGGGATGGGAGTAGCAACGGGAAGACTGGGGGAGTCGACAGCTAAAGATGGAGTTTTTTGGGGGGATGATGATGAAATGTTCAAAAATTGATTGTGATAGCTGCACAACTCTGTGATTATACTAAAATCCCATTAAATTGTATACTATAAAAGGGTGAACTGTATGGTATGTGAATTATATCTCAATAACACTGTTATCAAAAGATAATAAAGCTCTGCTTCTGTCCTCCGGAGCACAGCACAAAAAAAATGAAAGAAGTGGAGTGACATATGAGAGTGAGAGCATCACCATGAACCCTTAGTATCAAATGCCTGGGGCACTCTTTTAGAATCCCCTAGAATTGGGGAAAATCTTGAAAATCAAGAATTGACTCAGAATTCCGTGATCCATTCAAACTGAACTGATTGAGAACTTAGTTCAATGTTTCTAAGAACTAGAGGAATATAAACAAATGAAAGACTATAAACAAGCACAATGGCTACTATAACCTCTCTATTAATTACTGGACACAGTAAGTGGTCAATAAAGTCTTATCGAATTGCACTAAGTAGCTCTGAAGCACTCTTCTTCTGGAAAGCTCCCTGAGAGGCAGCACCGCTCATCCCATTTGTACGAAAGGACAGCCAAGCACCAGGAGTGGTGGCTTTTCCAGGGTTCCATCAGTCACCAATAATAAAGCCAGTACTACACATAGGATTGTCCATGATCAAAACTGTACCAGGGCACTGCAACACTCTTAACAACGAACCTCATGAGATATTTACATGGACAAGCCAATTGTGGGGTCAATGTTGCAACTCACAGGGAATTCAAGTATCCAACCCAAGTGAGGAGGAAGTAGGCAACAGCCAGCAAATGAATTGAAATCATGCCGCTCTTGGCTCCCATAGCAAGGAAGCTGCAAGTGGTGCTTTCATTAACTCACGTTCTGTACTAATTAGAGAAGACGACTCTCTGAGCTATCTGTTCTGTAAAGCATCATCCTTTTCTCCAGGGTCTCAGGTTTCATTTGAAAATCAGAGGATGTGAGGAGAAAGCTGGCATCATTCTAGACAGCTGTGGCCATGATTTCATGGCACTATTATTCAGGATACACACAGACTCTGAAGAAGTCTTTATGGGTTGCAACAATTTCTCTACACAGCCTTTTACTTTTGTTTTCCTTCCTCTCTTAAGGCTTGGATTAAACACCCTATAACTTTCTCAATCTCTTTTGCTTTTGCACATTTTAAAAAGGAACTACTTTTTCCAAACAGCAATTAAATTCCAGATTTATCTAAATTATACCGGCAATCTATTGATCATAACATTAACTCCAGGGGAAAAACAAAGCAATGAAAGGTTAGGTTTTCTCTCTAGCAAGCAACACTCACTTTACAGGGTCCTTATTAAGTGTTTTCTGACACTGCATGCATACAGGGGAAGCATTTTAAAAACAGTGGTTCAAATGGTTTGTAACACCAGGGAGCACATTGTCCATTTTTTTGTCTCTGCATAAGCTTTCTCCTTGGGAAAGCTGAGAGGAATCACTCCCTCAAGCCTTTTCATTACATTTCCTTATATTTATCCACATTCATTCTTAATGTGATTCTTCAGAACTAATCAAAGTGCTGCTTAAAAATGAATGCAGTGAAAATATAACTAATTTAGATGAATCAGAGTATAGACAGTCTGAATTAGATATGTCTGAATTATATAACCTTTTTAAAGCAATTCAATTTTGTTGCTTTCAAATAACTTCAGAGTAACCCAACTGAACAAGCATCAGTAGGCAGATGTTTTTAGAGACCAAATTTGGTAATAAATAAGAAGGAACTATAATTATTCTATTAATTGCTTGCATTTAAGCGATGCCTCTGAATTGTCAACAGAAACTTAACTCCCTTAATTGGACTTATTGTGCTTTTAATGTTATGTAACTAAAAGAGGATTTATTGAACATCTGCTATAAATAAAGCATTAGGGGAAAAAGTATATGGCAGTTTTTGCCCTCAAAAAGTTTATAATCTTGTTCGGGTAATGCAATATACTGCTAAATCAACCTCTGGCCATCTTTTTTACTGATCCACTTCCTTATAACAAGTTTTCTCCAAAATTGGGATAGTTTAAATGACACTTCAACTCTAGTCTAACATATCCAAATTGCTAAACTAGTGAGATTATACTGCTTGGATTTATTTATCATTAAGTCACTGTCACTCCCCAGATGTTTCGGCCTCCGAATGTCCTGTTTCTTGCTTCCAGTCCTCTTCCTCAACATCTCAGAGCCAGACATTCTTAATCTCGAGTTAGGGAAATTGGAGCTGATGAGGACTCTGCTGCAGCCTCTCCCTCTTGCAAATGACAAGGCATCAAGTCCACCTCACACAGGTCCTGCTGACATATTCTGACCATGGGGTAATCATGTCCATGAATCTGCCAATTTTTCAGGCCTGTCCAGCAGAGAACTCTACCACACAAAAACTGAACTACTTTTCAAAGATAAGGTCACAGGTGATGGTTTTGTTTCGGTTGAGAGCTATCAGCCTATCCCTTCGTTAAGCAGTAAATAAACATCTGGGTGGTTTTTACCCGGTGTTCCAGGAAACTGAGCTCATTTGTGACATACACTAACGCATAAAAACTTTCAGAAACCCAAAATTTCCAGGAAATTAGCTCTAGGACCAAGGGCTATCCACTTTATCCCTGTTGCAGAATCTTAAAGAGAGACTGATACAATGAATGAGAAACTAACAGGAGGGCATCCCCTAGGAGTTAAGACTAGTATCAAAAAAGGAGGCTGAAGAAATCTATTGGTAGCAGAATTCTAAGGTCCCATAGGTCATTTCATTCCACTAGTTTTCTCCTTTATCCACAGGGACAAGTGCATGGTCACGATCAGTGATATGATGGAGCTGACTTATACTATGGAGAGAGCTGATAATGGACAGCTCTTCCCAAGTCCTCCTGCAGTGATTCCAAATTAGATCATGGTGAGAATATCTGCATCATGGAAACTGGTAAACGCTACATGTAAGTCAGCTCCTCCCACACTCAAAACAAGAGCCAGTTCTTATAAACATTTCCCAGCCCAACATCTAGTCTTATCTTTGTTTTCCCAGGTTTAGTGGCAACTATTCCCTGAGAAAGCCCCATGGACACATCCTTGCCTCACTGACCTGGGCTCGGTTGGTGTACAGCACTTTCATGTCCTTCAGCTTCTCCAAACCCTCACTGTAGTACAGGATAGCTGTTTCATAATTGCCTTCAGCAAATGCTTCATTCCCTTTTTCTTTTAGGGCTATGGGAATATAAGTTACACAGGTGAGCTCTCACCACACATCAGAAAATCTCTGACTTTATTCCCCCGATTTTCCAATTCTATTTCGAAGGTCTTCACTTCTATTGATCCTAAAGGGACTTGATACTTGTTTTTCTCTGCAGATACTTCAGGACCAGCTTCTTCAAGTATTTTTTTCCTCCAAATCCACCCATGTCTTCTAAGTAGATTCTCAGAAAAAGTAAATATTTCTGCACTGAGGCTGAGAACCATACTAAGCTTGCCACAGAGACCAAATCTGTGCATTCGGTATCTCATAAAGAGGGTCAAATAATTAATTTTCCCAACAAATATGGAATCATTCAGACCTGCAGCACACATAGCCCTGGGTGATATAAAATAAAAGTGAAAGCATTCTTCTATCATATGTATCTCCCTGCAACATACACAATCCCATCCCCTCCTTTTCCTTGATGTCTCCTCTCCTTTCTCACAGCTGTTTTATTTTTCTTTTCCACTTCTTCATCTATGCCTTAGGCTAGCCAGTGTCAGCTCACTCTCACCCCCCACTACTTCCTGAGCATTGTTTAGTACGATTCACTTTGATCTGCTAAGTGCACAGGGAAGCTTTAGAAAGAGGTTTCACTGGAGGTCGTTTTATCCTACCCCGTTTGTTGCAGCAGGAACAGAGAACAGATCACCAATGATTTCCTTCTGGCCAGGTCCCATTGCCTCAAGCCCATCACAAACCTCACCACTGGGAATCTAGATGTCCTCCAATGTCAGCATACAGGCTTTCGTGTGCTCTTTCTAGCACAAATCATCCCAGCCACTGAAAATTAAGGACTGACAATTACCATCCGCCAAGACTTTGTTTTCCCTTCTTCTCTTGGCTCGTTCCTTTGCATCCTTCTCCACAGATGCCAAGAAGGCCTCTGACAGGGTAATGTCAGATATTAAAAAGAAAAATCCAAATACTATAATCAGTTCTTTAGCTCAAATTCAGAAGTGTTACTTTAGAGCCACACGTATGCATATGCACACAGGCACACACACGCACACACACCATTCTGAGGCAACTAAAATGACATTTTCTTAATTTGACATTAAATGGTAATCTGTGTGATGTATTATTATACATGATGGCTATGACTGTGCTTCAAATTTGAATTATGTCTTTTAAAAGAGTTTTTCTTTGAAGAGAGATTTTTTTGTTCTTTTTAGCATAATGAGCTTCTGAGCTGAACAACAGAGAAACTATCTGGATCCCTTGAACAGGGTAAATTGGATGATACAGAATAACTGAATTGAGTTTACAAAAGGTTGACCAGGAGAAAATAAAGAAAAACCTCTCAGGGACATTCCCGCTGATCACTAGTAACAGAATCGGATGATCAGTAGGTTTTTGTTCACAGGTTGTTTGTAAGCCCAAAGGCAATAATTTAAGGGTCTGGGAGCTACAATCAATCAAAACTGGTCCTATATAAAGAATGAAAATTGGGAAGAGAGATGCTGTCCTTACCTGAGTTTATTTCTTCTGCACTCTGTAGATGTAGGTTATCATAAAAACAAAGAAACAAATTTGAAAAACCACTCTCTAATTTGTATGTATATAAACCAAGAAGGCAAATCAATTACAAACAAGAGGTCATTTCTTTTAACCATCAAAACTGAAGGGCTCAGAATTCATGGGGCTTGCTTTAAATCAGCAGATCTGATTATGGGCACAATTGCTATGGGACTGAGTCTGCAAAATAAGGCTGCCCAGGTCAAGGGACCTCAGCTGTGGCTTATGAGTTGGAAATGAGTTAGAATACATTACCTTAAAAGTACAACTTAAATATATCACACAAGCTCAGGGGGTGGAGAGGCGAAATTTTCATTAAAATAGATCCAAAGGGTTGTTTAAAGATAATCCAGAAAGATCAAAGGAAAAAAAATCAAATTTCATACTTTCTTATAAAAAATAAATCTAATGAATCTAAGAAACAAAAGACCATTTCAGCCTTGCTGGACACTTTGAGATTAAACTACTGCCTAGGTGTAGGTCTTCTCACTGTATGTACTTATATAACTTCTCAATAGAAAAAGAAACCTTCATAGCAGTTTGTGGAGGACTGATCATAGTCTTGTTCAAGGTGGTCCTGCATTCATCCTCCTCCTGGTCTTCCTCCATAAGCAGTAGTCTCTTTTCTGTCTCCAGGACAGCTTTCTGTTGCACAACTGGGTCATCAGAATTCATCTCCCGAATTAAATTGGCTAGAAAAGAAATCAGATGTGACTTAATCAAACAAGATATTCAAAAGACTCTATTTACTAGAAAGGATGGTGCATAAAATGCATGGGAAAGATCTTAAAGAAAAAAAAATAGAGCAATAGAAAGCAAAATAAAGCAAGCAGAACCAATGAGAAAAAATTAACAATAGTTTTGTTTTGTTTTGTTTTGCCTAGAAAAAGTTGCAGGTGAGTACAGCTATTAGCTTTAAGGAACAGAGTTTTAAGCCATTATTCAATTCAACAATAATTTATGGAGAGCTCATTATGAGGTAGATATTATGCTGATGCTATAGATAACAATGATGAATAAAAACAGATCCTTTTTTGAAGAGTTTATGAACTTGTGTGGGAGACAAACATGTAAGTATAGGCAGCTCAAAATCGCAAAACAACAGCCCTTAACCCTATCCTCACCTGTCTTCATTTTACTGCTTATCCAGCTTAGATTCCACGGTCAATCACTCAGCAGCCATCCTGCCCATATACTCAACTCCCTTGCCCTGCTATCCCATCTAACAGACAAAATTCCAGCTCTACATAATTCCAATTACCCAATTCTCTCAGTCTGCATTAGGAATGCTATGTACTGAGGGAGACAGATAGATGCCTGGGGGACTGGTCCAAACTCGACTGGACCTTCAGTGATGTCCAGCAATCCTTGTTATGCTGGGCAAGATACCCTGTCATTCCCCCAATGACTTTTAACAGTTTGCAATCTAAACCAGACCATCTCAAAAAGATGACCTTATTTATCAATTCAGAGAGGCAACAGATGCCATCAGCTTCCTGCCATTAAAACTACAAAACTGCCTATACCTACATCCATCCTTCCTTCCTACCAGGAAAAGGTGCCCATTCTTCTGTAAGGTTAGTCCCTCATCCTGGGCCCAGGATTCCATTGTCATATTTTGCATAATCAGGAACCCTGCATCACCAATTAATAATCCTATTGCGCAATATTTTCAACCTATTCCATTCGACCAGCTTCCTCCTAAATGTATTTATGTACTTTAAATCTCTCCTAATGCTCTGTCTCCTCCCCTTCACAATGAAACTTCTTAATTCATTTTCCTGTTCCAATTTCTTCATTTCCCACTGACTCTTCAAGGAAATTTGAAATTTTTAATTGTACAATATTTCAAGCATACAGAAAGTAATATAATATTTTTGTTATTATGCCATTTATAAGTTAATGGTATCTTTTCTCCAGCATGCTTTAATACTTAGTATTTGTATCATTTAGATTTTGCTGCATCACACACCACGTCAAAACTTAGTGGTTTGAAACAAACCACCATTTTGGTGGCTTAGTTTACAATTCTCTATGTCAACAATTTGAGCTGGATTCAGCTGGCCAGTTCTTCTGGTTTCAGCTGGACTCACACATATATCCATGGTCAACTGTCAGTCATCTAAGTGGCTCTGCTTTAGAAAGTCTGCTGGCTGTTGGCTTGAGAAATGCGAGCAACCAGGGTAAGTGTGTCTTACCTTCTCATGAGTGGTATGAGTGCAAGCCCCAATTCAAATGCACTTTTCAAGCCTCTGCTTGTGTCATGTTTGCAAACATCCTTTTGGCCAAAGCAAGGCACGCGGCCAACCCAGATTCAAGGGGTAGAGAAATAGGCTCCACTCTTGATGGGAAGAAAGGAATCTATAACCATTCTTGCAATCTACCACAATATTTGTGTATGTAATATTTAAACAATTTTTTTAAATAGTTGTATAAAATGTGCATTCATTTGCAACCTACTTTTTTCTCTTAAGATGCTTTAGAGATGTGTTCTTGATACACATGGTTCCAGCTGATTCATTTAAACCATTAATATATACCATAGTTAATCCATTCTCTTATTGATAGCCAGGTGGTTTTTAATTTTAGTTTTTTCTAAAGTAAATAAATGCTGAATTGAATACCTGTATGTACATATTTCCTTGTGCACATGTTACATATCCTTTAGGATATGGCTGTACCAACTTTTACTCCTACAAAAGAGTACAAGAGGGAGTTCCCATTCTTCTACATTCTTATCATCACTTGCTAGGTTAAACTTTTTAATTGTTGTCAATATAATGGATGGGAATGGTATCTCATTAATGTTTTAATTTGCATTTTGCTGAATTCGATTGAATTGAGCATCTTCTTATTGATTTGCACCCATTTGGATTTCTACAAAGAGCCTACTCCTATCCTTGGCCAATTTTCTATTGGGTCATTGTCTCTTTCTTATTAGTTAACAATTTCTTTGTTAAAAAATTCTTTTTTTTTTTTAAGAGATGGTCTTGCTATGTTGTCTAGGCTGGATTTGAACTCCTGGGCTCAAGCGATCCTCCTGCTTCAGCCTCCTAAGTAGCAAAGACTACAGGCACACATCACCATGCCTGGTTGACCTGATTGTGAAACAGGGGAGTTCTCTGATCCCCCTCGAAGGGGTGTGGCTTGCCTGTTCAGTCACCACCACTGCTCAAACCCCTGAGGGGAGGGGGAGAACACAGACGGACAAGTGCAGGAGCCCCGCTGGGCGAGTTACAGTGTGTCCTTTTAGCCCTGCCATCTGCGGACAACTTGAGTGTTAACCAGCTTGACGGACCTCTGCCTTTTCACAAGGGCAGAGGGAAGTGACAGCTTTTTGTATCCCGAGCTCTTGCCCAGCGTCCCCGGAAGAATCGGTTCACACACAGGATTGAAGGATGAATGTGGGGTTTTACTGAGTGGTGGAGGTGGCTTTCAGCGGGATGGATGGGGAGCTGGAAGGGGAGATGGAGGGGAAAGATGGTCTTCCCCTGAAGCCTGGCCATCCAGTGGCTAAACTCCCCTCTGGCTGCTCCCAGCCAAACTCCTCTCAGCGGTCAGACATTCGTCCTCTTTTCTCTGCTGTGTCGTTCTGCCATTTGTCTGCTTGTGTCCTCATCTCCTCACCTGCTCGTCTGCTTCTGGAGCCTGGGGTTCAGGGTTTATATGGGCACAGGATAGGGGAGCATGGCAGGCCAAAAGGCAACTTTTTGGGCACGAAAACAGAAATGCCTGTTTCCCACTTAGCACTGCAGATCTCCAGGCTTGAGGGTGGGGTCTTTGCCAGGGAACCACCCTCTTCTATCCACTATTCCCTTCTCCTATCCGTATCAGTTGTATATTCTGGACTGGTTACATGTATTTCCAAACATCTTCCCCTTGGGTATGCTTTGTCTTTTCATTTGTTTTTATGGAATATTTTGTTGAAGAGATTTTTTTTAATTTTAATGTGTTAAATATACCATCTTTTCCTTTACAATTTAGGCCTTTTGTGTCAGTAAGATTATAAATATAGGTCGGGCGCAGTGGCTCACGCTTGTAATCCCAGCACTTTGGGAGGCCGAGGCGGGCAGAACACGAGGTCAGGAGATCGAGACCACAGTGAAACCCCGTCTCTACTAAAAAATACAAAAAATTAGCCGGGCGTGGTGGCGGGCGCCTGTAGTCCCAGCTACTGGGAGAGGCTGAGGCAGGAGAATGGCATGAACCCAGGAGGCGGAGCTTGCAGTGAGCCGAGATTGTGCCACTGCACTCTAGCCTGGGCGACAGAGCAAGACTCTGTCTCAAAAAAAAAAAAAAAAAAAAAAAAAAAGATTATAAATATACTTCTTATGGTATCTTATAAAAGTTTTAAAGTTTTCTTCTTACTAAGGTATGTAATTCACCTAGAGTTGACTTTCATGTAGGGCAGGAGCATTATTTGTTGAGAAGTCCCTGCCAGCAATGTGTCTCATCATCCCTGTTAGGTGTGCAAATCGGCTCCAGGCTCTTCATTCCTTTCCCCTGATTGTCTTTTCCAGCACCAAAACCTCCATGCATTGATCACTATGGCTTTATAATAAATCTTGAACGTCAGGTAGGGACAGTTGTCCTGCTTTTTTTTTTTTTCCTGCAGAGTTTTCTTGGCTCTTCTTGGTCCTTTGCTCTTCCATGTAAACTGTGGAATCAGCTTGCTGACTTTTAGTACATACTACTTTGGGGGTTTTGATCTAAATTGTATTTACTGTATAGAATATTTTAAAAATTGACATCTTTACCAAATAAGTCTTCCTAGGATTAAATATGTCTCCATTTATTTAGCTCTTCTTTCATGTCTTTTAATTAACATTTTTTTATTAACTCAACTCCACACTTTATTCTAATTTCATTGTTTTTCTTCTAATGTCCTTTTTCTATTCCAGGATCCCATCCAGAACACTATATGACATTTAGTCATGTCTCCTTGGGCTTCTCTAGGCTGTGACAATTTCTCACCCTTTCCTTATTTTGCTGACCTTGACAGTTTTCAGTAGTACTGATCAGGTATTTCATAGAATACCTTGCAATTTGGGTTTATCCGGTATTTTTCTCATGATTAGACTGGGGTTACAGGATTTGGGGAAAAAGACCATGGCACATTATGGAGTATCAAGGAAGCATGCCATCAGCGAGATTTATCAGGAGGTTAACCTTGATCATCTGTCTGAAATTGTGTTTGCCAACCTTTTCCACTGTAAAGTTACTTTCTTCCCTCCCTTTCCATACTGTACTCTTTGGAAGCAAGTCACTAAATGTAACTTACATTTAAGGTGTAGAGATGCTCCACCTCCTTGAGGGAAGAGTCACTACATAAATTAGATGGAATTGATTTACTGCTCTCAGGGTAAACACAAATTCCTTACCATGGTTTCCAAGGTCTTTCCTAATCTGGCCCCTCCATATTCAGATGGGACTCTTCTCTCCTTGATCTCTTCTTTCCAGCCATATGGGGCTTTTTATTCTTTTAGTTCCTCAAAAGCACCACACTCTTTCTTCACTCTTAGCTTTCCTGCCTCCTTACTTGCCACCCAGAATACTCCCGTCATCTCCCCAGTGACCAACTCCTACTCACTCTTCACATTTTGCCTAAATCTCACTTCTTCAGGAAAACGATTTAATTTCTGTTATGGACTAAATTGCATCGCCCCCAAAATTCACATGTTGAAGCTGTAACTCCTGGTATGACTGTATTTGTAGATAGGGCCTTTAAAGAATTAATTATTGCCCTAATCCAATATGACTAGTGTCCTTGTAAGAAAAGAAACACCAAATATATGCACGCACAGAGAGATGACCATGTGAGGGCACAGCGGGAAGGTGCCCATCTGCAAGCCAAGGAGAGAGGCCTCAGAAGAAACCAAACCTGCTCACACCCTGGTCTTAGATTTCTAAACTCCAGAACTCTAAGAAAATAAAGTTTTGTCATTTAAGCCAGCCAGCCTATTTTGTTACAGCAGCCCTAGCCAACTAATACAACCTCCCAAAGCTGGGTTAGATGCCTACACTTTATAATTCTGTGTCTCATATTGCACACTTGAAATTACTGTTTAATATCTGTTTTCTCCACTGGACTATTGATACCATGAAAAGAGTAATTCTTTGACTGTATTCTCTAGCCCTTACCAACACTCAACACATCGCAAGAGCCCAAGAATTAAATGTACAGAATCTATATACATGCGGCTACATAAATTCAAATTAATTGAAACAAGCCACATTTCAAACCTGGGCTGCAGCCACAAACATACAGAACCCTAAGCACTAGACCACAGGGTGGAGTTATAAGCCACATTTCAAATGCGCAATAATCATGTGGCTAGTGGCTACCATAGTGGACAGGGAGGATTATGGAACATTTTCATCATCACAGAAAGCTCTATTGGACAGCGCTTGTATAAATGATACCTGAATGAACTTTGAGTATGCATAAAAGTTAGCCAGGTTAAAAAAAGATGAAGAGGCAGTGGGAATGGCAAAGACCCAGGGCAGAGTGTGAAACACAGAGTATGTGTGGGAAAGCATCAGCAGTTTATTGCTGCTCAAGCGTGAGGTAGGGAGACATGAGAGAGGTAAGGACAAGGTCATGGGAGGACTTAAGTCCTGATGAGAGCTTGGGATTTATTATGACTGCAAAAGGAATCCAAGCAGAGAAGTGTCTGGGTCAGATTTGCATTTTAGATACATTACTCTGTGGGAAGTATAAGCCTGGAGACAGGAAAAACAATCAGGGGGTTGTTGAAATAGTCTGGGTGAGAGGAACCAGAACAAAGGGAGGGTTGGAGAGGATGGCTCTCCAACCAAACTAGATGGCTAATTGGATGCAGGGTTATGAGTTGGGAGGAGTCCCAGATGACTTGCAAATTTCTGGATGGTGGTGTCACCAACTGAGACCAGGATGAAGGGGAGGGTAGGAGAAGCAGGTTTTATTTGGGAGGGGGAGGGCAAAGGGGAGGGAATGAGATGATGCCTTAATTTTGGACACATTTAAGTTTGAGTTATTTGTGGGATACAGTAGGTATGACAGTACCATAGAGGCAGAGGCTCAGAAAAGAAGGCTAAGTGTCCATGTAGATGTGGGGGTCATGAGCAAACAGGTGGCAGGTAAAGCTACATGTTTAGACCAGCTGAAGAGAAAGGTGGCAGTGGGCCGAGGCCAGAGCTCCATGGAACAGCATTCAGGGATGAGCATTATTCATGTACCATTTATGATGTCACCCAAACTAGCTTTAAAACCACTTTATTCCTTGAACCCATACAATCTGCTAGAAGCAGTAATTTCAGCATATTGCCTGTATTTACTATGTAAGGTCTGTTTACTTGTTGGTTTGTTTGTTTCTATACTCAAGCAAGCTCCCTGAACAGGGACTGACAGGTTTGGAAATTCCTGAATGTGATCTGTGGGATCAGAGTACATATTCTTTGAGATCCAACCTGCCTGAACTTGGGAAAGGACTTTCTTATCTAGAGAGAGAGAAGGGAATGATGATCATAAGCCATCCATGTAATCTGATGGATCCTAAAAGGAAAGCCATTTGATTTTGCCTCTGCAGCTCTAAAACAGAAACAGCTCTACTCTAAAATGGGAGGAATCTCACACTGATCAATAAGGCTCTTGACCCTTGAAGGGAACAGCTGGGTTCATTGTCAATGGGGAAACAGCAGCTCGTTTTGACCGGATTCCACATAGAAGGATACAACATATGGAAGAAAACAGCCTGAATTCCTATCAGAATGTTAACAGCTTCTCTGATACCAATTAACAGCCAGAAAATAAGGCCCCGAGGCTATAACTTGCTTCTCAATACCCTTCTTTTTAATTTCAATTACATTTTTTTCCTAAGAGTTATAAACCTGTCAAGCCACCCAGGAACTTAGAGTAATCATTTCTCTTTACTCCATTTCTCTAAAGCAGAAATTAATTTATGATTTACTAGTACTTACAGATTTCATCCACATTTTTAAGAAATTTCTGCAAATCTTTCTCTTGATCAGCATCCATTGTGAACCGGAATCCCTAAGGGATGCAGCATAATGATGAAATTAATAATAATAAAGCACTAAACAGAACGGTCAGGCTTATTAGCCTTCTAAAACTAAGAGCCAAGTGATTATTTTTATGACAGTTTTGTTTATGTCAATGAATAACAGTAGGGTGATCCCTTTCATTCCAACTGCCGTTTAAGGCCAAGAGGCACTCACTTACGTGCGGCAATGCTTCCAGAAAGCTTCCAGCCCTCCTTCCAGTGCAGAAAACGCTCTGCAAAGTTCTTCCAAAGCCAACATCAACCCCAGCGATTTAGGGACCTGGCATGGAGATGAGAAGAGAGCAGATGACAGGTTGCCAAGGATAAAGAAATACACTAACACCTGACTTTGATCATGACAGGATGGTCTAGTCAGCAGCTTAAATGTGGATGTGTGACAGGTAACAAATTTGGGGCAATTTGCATCTAAATGTCCACACTTGTTTAAAATATGCCTTTGGCTTGTTTCTGAAGAGTGAAGAAAGGGTACAAATTGGCTGAAGGGATTAGAACAAGATGTTACCATGCTCACCAGCGTCTCTTCTGCTCTAGGTACCTTAGACATTATTTTACAGTTGTTTTTGTGCGAGAAGGCCCCGTGGTGTACCCAGCAGTACTCAGTGGTTCATCCACAGATCATAAAAATCATCGGGAAGATTGTTAAATATACAGATTTTAAATATAAAAATCTCAGCCCGAGCCCGAGATTTCAAGTCAGTAAACCTGTGACAATGCCCAGCCAGGAATGTAGATTTTAAACACTTTCCAGGTGATTCTGATTTACAGCCAGGTTTCGTAGTAGTGTAACACCCTTCTAACACGTAACCTGCCACGAACAAACTGCGAGTGATTTAATCGAGTCTCAGTGTCCTTATCTCCACCAGTTACAAGCTGTGTGATTCTGGCTAAAGTCACAACCTCTCTGAGGCTCAGAGTCCTCACTCATACTATGGGAACAGTAAGAAACTACGACGACTATTTTGGGGACTGATGTAAAGCACCAGGCACGCGACAAGTCCTCACCGTGACGCACCCTTACCTATATAAAACAGGGGGTGGGGTTGCGGCTTAACTGAATGATCGCTAGGGTTTCTTCCAGGTCAAATCTTTTCAACTCCCACGGAACAGAGGCCCAGTCCAGTGAATTAACCTGCCCAACGATATGAGGGTTAGAAGGCAGGGTTAGAAGTCAGCCTGAATTCCTATCAGAATGTTAACAGTTTCTCTGATACCAATTAACAGCCAGAAAATAAGGCCCCGAGGCTATAACTTGCTTCTCAATACCCTTCTTTTTAATTTCAATTACATTTTTTTCCTAAGAGTTATAAACCTGTCAAGCCACCCAGGAACCTGCATGGACAGGAGACAACCTATGTCTCCCAGGGCATGGATCTCAGGGTCCTCACTGCCTGACCACTGCCCCCCCAAGCTACGGTGAGAGGGCCAGAGCCAGGTGATGGCGAAGAGGCGCCGCGCTCGGTGTTTCACTCGGTAGGGCTGCGGCAGCGGGGACCTGTGCCCGAGAACCGCGCGGAGCCCGCCCCAGACGCGCGCTGCCCGCGGGGCGCAAAGAGGCCAGGCCGCACGCACTGTTGCCCGGCAACCGCTCCCAGGCGTCCGCAGGTCCCGGGCCCTCCATGCAGGTCCCAGACCGCAGCCAAGACATTCCCATGCTCTGGGGCCCAAAGTAGCGTCCTCTGCTCGGCTCGGAAGGCCAGTCCAAGACCAGCTCCCAGGGGAGATTCCGGGGTACCCCGCAGCACCAACCTGACTCGCCCAGCTTCGGACAGGAAATGGCGCACTGTCCGGCCTGGGCTGGGGCGGGGCCAGGAGCCAGGGGCCCGGGGCGGGACCAAGGACGGGGTCAAAGGCCAGGGGGCGGGACCGGGGGCGGGACCGGGGGCGGGCCTGGACCCGCGATCAGATTCGCCACCCCAGAGCTCTCGCTCCGGAGCGCGCCAAGTTCAAGGCCAAAGTGGAGGTTAGGATGCCTGATGCCTGGCGCGGGGAGAAGGAGGAAGCAAAGTGCTGGTCTCTAAAGCAGCGCCTGCTGCTCGCCTTTTTTCTACTGAAGAAGAGGTGTCTCACTCCCATTAGCTTAATATCCTTGCCCAAAATGTAAAGTCTCCAGTGCACTTGTGAATCCGGTTTTATTGATAAATGTGTGAGTTAGAAGACTCACACATTTATCCTTAGGAAACTTATTTGAGTAACCTTTTTAATCCTCAGTTTTCTCACCTATGAAATGGAGAAATAGCACTTTCTCATAAGGTTTATGGTTAAAGTGCTGTAACCACCCAATAGGTTCACCTTGCTCACTGCCTAGACAGAGTCGATTTATCAAGACACAGGAATTGCAATACAGAAAGAGTAATTCACACAGAGCTGGCTGCGAGGGAGACCGGAGTTTTATTATTACTCAAATCAGTCTCCCTAGCTTTCACGGATCAGAGTTTTTAAGGATAATTTGGTGGGTAGGGGTCAGTGAGTCAGGAGTGCTGATTGGTAGGATAGGAGATGAAATCACAGGGGGTCAAAGCTGTCCTCTTGTGCTGAGTCAGTTGCCAGGTGGGGGCCATAAGACCAGATGAGCCAGTTTATCCATCTGGGTGGTGTCAGCTGATCCATCGAGTGCAGTGTCTGCGAAATATCTTAAGCACTGATCTTAGGTTTTACAATAGTTGATGTTATCCCCAGGAGCAATTTGAGGTTTAGAATCTTGCAGCCTCTGGCTGCATGACTCCTAAATCATAATTTCTAATTTTGTGGCTAATTTGTTAGTCCTGAAAAGGCAGTCTAGTCCCCAGGCAAGAAGGGGTTTGTTTGGGAAAGGGCTCGTATTGTCTCTGTATCAAAGCTAAACTATAAACTAAGTTTCTCCGAAAGTTAGTTTGGCCTGTGCCTAGGCATGAACAAAGACAGCTTGGAGATGAGAAGCAAGATGGAGTCGGTTAGGTCAGATCCCTTTCACCATCTCAGTTATAATTTTGCAGTGGTGGTTTCAGTGCCTGGTACCTAGTCAGTAGGAACAGGTGGCAGGTGACATCTGGGGAATCATAGGGTTTAGAGCAGAATGAGCTAATGGGCACATTCATTCATGCCTCAAATACATGCACACAGCCCTAAAGAAATTTCAGTCTGTTTTTCTAAACAAAATCTCAGAGTATTATGTGCAGGGTTACCAATGGAAAAAAAGCAGGTTTAGGGGAAACTTGAGCTTAACTTCATGGTCAGAAACACCTGGAACTTCTGGGCAAATGAGTGCTTTATGGAAACCTGTTTGGTAGGGAAAAAGGAGCCCCTAGAGATGGAATTCGCCAGAGGGGAGAGGGATCCAGGCATGGCCAGCTAGCTCTAGTGTTGATTCCAAGTACAGCCTGTTGACTCTCTTGTGGCCTAGGCCCCATAGGATGCATGCCTGTGTCCTGTAGAGAACAGAAGAGCTGTTTGACTGAAGTCTCTGTGATGCATTGGTACACATACCGTCCTGCTTGGGTACCCCTCTAATGCAGTATAACACAAAGGGCCCAGGGATATTCTGTTCCTCTTGGCAGCTGAATGGGTACAGCATCAGCAGAGTGAGTCTTTTGGCTCATCAACTGCAGCAGGAGACCTGCGGGTCCCAGCAGGACATGGTCACAGTGACTGTCCCAAGGGAATGAGGTGCCTCAGGAGAAGTAGCAGACAGTGTAGGTGCCTGGCAGGAGCAAGGACGTTGATGAGCACAGGCCAGGCACACCATAGGGATCCTCAGAAAGATACGGGGTACTTCACAGTGACCTTCCAGCCTGTGGGAATTGATGGAGACAAGAACCAGTGATGTTTTGGTTATCACCATTAGTATCACCCCATTTTCCTCTTAGGCCTGTGAGGCCTTGAACGCACGAAGGCTATATGCCTATGGTCCCCAACCTCAGGGTGTTTCTCATCACTTTGAGGCCGCTAGTTCCAAATCACTTACTTCCTATCCTACTACTCTTTTCACTAAACTCCTTTCCTAGGTTCCAGAGGTATCTGCCCACAACTGACTGTACCACATAACCATTCACTCACACATTCGTTCAGCTAATGTGAGTGGTCTATAGTGTGCTAGATGCAGCGGAAGGCCCCTGGGGTGCACTTGACAAATATCATCACATGCTAAGTGGTTAAGAGCTGGGGCTCTGGAGCCATTTTGCTGGGTTCAAATCTCACAGCTCCACCTATTAGCATTCATTAAAATGTCTTTAAGCACCTACTGTGCACCTTCTATTTTGCTAGGTACTGGGGATCATATTCCTCCTCTTTTATTACTAACACTACTGAAAACTTCCTTACAAACTTTATAAAATTAATCAGGGAAGCAGGGAAGGGGAGAAATAAAATAAGCCCAGCTTGCAGCACATTCAGCATGAACCATGAGGTCAGCTTGTTCTCTGGCCTGCTTCTTCATAATTGTTTGGTGTCTGTTATCTCAGAATCACGTAGACCCAGTTACAAGATTATAGTTCCCCTTAACTGCTCTATAGATAACAACTTGAACATAAAACATTACGTTTTCCACTTGGAGTATTCTTTCAGGTCCTGCATACCAGTGAAATTACTAATGTCAGCTGTTCTGAAGGACCCATTGACACCAGCTGGTCTGAGGGCCCCACTATGACCCTGTCCTGCTGACCCCCCCAGGTCTCCTACTGTAGCTGACCAGAAGTTGACTCACCAAAAACGCAGTTCCCAAATCCTGATACTTTCATCCCCCTTATCCCACCAATGGACAACCCCAGTTTTCTAGCCCCTCGCCTCCATGACCTCCTTAAAAACCCCAGCCCAGCACTCCACTGGGAGATAGATTTGAGGGGCTCCTCCTCACTCCAGCTCTCCTCCCCCTCACTTGGTGCCCTGTGATCTGATTCTTTCTGTGCTGCACATCCTGTTGTCTCAATGTAACTGGTCTGTTATACACAGTGGGCATACAATCTGTTGGTTCTATGCATCTGCTACTGCTACTGCTAGATGTGTGACCTTAAGCAAGTTACTTAATCCCTGTGGGCCTTAGTTTCCTCATCTGTAAAATAGGGTTGTTACATGATTCTCTATCACATAGGGTTTCTGTGAGAGGTACATGAGTTCATACAGGCAATATGCTTAGAACAATACCTGGAGCATTATCAATACCTAGTAAGTATTATTAACTATTACTACTACTATGGTTAGTATATGTTAGACCAGGTCCTCCGAACCTTGTAGAAATTGCCTGGGGATCTTGTTTAAACAGGCATAGGGGCTGAGGTCTGCAGTGACACCCCTATATGGGCTGTGGCCACACTGAGTAGCAAAGTGCAGACACTTCACTAAATGCTGGGATGCAGCAGAGCCCCAGTGGTACCTAGTCACCAGACTCAAGGAGCTTATCATCCAAGGGGAATAAGGGTCAATAAACAAAATCGTCATGTAAATTCTCATCGTGATAAGTGCTATAAGAAGTAAAGGGTGAAAAGCAAAGGTAGCACAGGATGCCATGAAAGTCTAGTCTCAAACACTGGAAGTCTTCCCTGATGATGTGGTGTTTAAGAAGAGACTTGGGGGGTGGTGAGTGGGCATTGGACAGTTAAAGAGGGAGGTGGAAAAAGAGCGAATGGCACGGGCAGTCAGGAAGGAGCCTGGTATGAAGGAGGAACCAGCAGAACCCCAAGTTTGTCTGCTGCATGGAAAGCAAAAGGTAAGCAGTGCAAGGTGAAGCAAGGGCCAGATCACATAAGGCCTTTGAAAGCCATGTAAAGGTTTTTGGTCTTTATCCTAAGCACCATGGGCAGCCTTCTTGGGGTTTTAGCAGAAGAGTGACCTGCTCAGATTTTTATTTTTTTCTTAGAAAGTTATTCTGGCTGCAATGCAGAGAATGATCTGGAAAGAGGTGAGAGGGACACTGGGAGACAAGTTAGGAGGTTGTTGATAGTGGGTATTGACAGTAGGAATAGAGACGAATTTGAGATGTATTTTGGAGGAAGGATTGACAGCAGGAAAGTATCAATAATGATATTAGGTTTCCAGCTTGAACCAGATTAAGGTTCTCCATTGGCTGAGCCAGAGAATATTGGAGAATCACATTAGGAGAAAAGATGAGTTCAGATTTGTGATATCCACTCCAAAATGCCCATGAGTTATCCAAGTGTAGATGTGGAGTAAATTGGTAATTGTCCCTTAATATTTATTTTCCTCTTCTTCAGATCTACCAATTTTTAGCAAGGCCCAAGACACCTAGAACAGACTGTGTTTCCCAGCTTTCCTTGTGTAATACACGGCCAAGTTCTGACCAATTAGATATAAGCAGAGGTGGAGGTGCTACTTCTGGGAAGTGTCCCCAAAAGGATGCCTTTTTCCTTGCCTCTCCTTTTCTCTGCTGATTGGAATGGGGACCCAACGGCTGGAGCTGGGCCAGCCATTTTGGACCATGATATAAAAGCATTGTGTTGAGGATCCAGAAGGAGACGGGGTCCTGAGATCATGGAGCTGCCTCACAGGCTTTGGACTGCCCAACTTCATATTTCTATATGAGCAAGACATTGAATGCCAACAAGAGATACTTCAGTTGCTGGAAATAAAAGACTTTTATTGAAGATTCTGCTCTCTTGGGTTTTCTGTCACTCCCAGTCAAACCTAATGTTAACTGATATGGAAAGCACTCTTCATTCATTTATTCATTCATTCAGCTAACACTCTGTTAATGTTTATATCTAATTTTTCATCATAAGTCCATATAATAATTTATACTAGCATAATAGAAATGTTGATATTTTAAAATGGAGCACAATAATGTTATACTAGCATCATCAAAATGTTGATATTTTAAAATGAAACACATGTTAATTTTTAAATGCATCTCATCCAATAAACTTTAAACATTGGAGCAATTTGATACTGAGATCATGAAATTAAGAAGGTTACGTTATTCTTTTTTCTCCTTGAAGTCATTTTTCCATTTTATATCTCCCCATACACACTTGGAATACTATCCTATTATGGAATTGTTTTTTGTTTTTTGTTTTTTTCAGATGGAGTCTCACTCTGTCACCCAGGCTGAAGTGCAGTGGCGTGATTTTGGCTCACTGCAACCTCCACCTCCTGGGTTCAAGATTTAGAGAAGGAGGAAGCTGGAGGAATTTAGCACTGTCTTTTTCCTCCCTAAAGAGAATTCAAAAGTCACATTTGATTTTTTTTCCAAAGCTATGTCCTTTTCAAAAACTAAAAACTAAAAACTAAAAACAAACAAAAAAACAGCATTCTACCATGGACGTAGAAGTAATTTCAGGATCCAGTTAGACTTAGTCTGTGTGACCACAGGGGCCAAGTCTTCCTTGAGATTTCTATACTTAATGAATGACACTACAATTATTAACAACAACAACAGTAATGGTAGTAACTAGCCCTCAATGAGCTGCTATGTTCCAGGCATTGTGTTCAGTCCTTTACACGCATTATTTAATTTAAAGCTCTCGATAGCCTTACAAGGTCTTATTCCTAGTTCAAAGACAAGAAAATGCAGTGAGAGAGGTGAAGTGACTTGTCAGAGGCTGAGCCGAGATATGAGCCCTGGTCTGTGTCCCACCGGAGCTCAGGCTACCCCACCGCAGCACACTACCTCAGATATACTTTTTTGAGAGAGCCCCGTTTTAAACTCCGGCCATCAGTGATCACTCCAGGAGCCTCTGGGCCTTGCTGGGTCTCGTGAATGTAGAAGCCTCCTTGTAGACTGCTCCCTCCACTTCACAGGCTGGCCCACCCCTGCAAAGGTGAAGGATACATCTTAACTATAGCCAGAGGGGCATGGCCCCCACTCCATTAAGAAAGGCAGCGTGTCTCCACCAATGTCGTCTTTGGATCCTTTCTGGAGATAGTAGGACTTCTCTGCCTGAAAAAGAAAAGCACTGGACATTCAGTGCCAGGTGGAACCGGTGCCACCAACCCTGCCTAGTGTGGAACAGCACTGCCACCGTGTGGCAGACTGGCTGCACCTGGACAACCACTGTGCAGAGAAAGGCTGGGACCTATGAGCAGTCAGCCGTTCATGCATTTATTTAATGCTTGCTGAGCACCTACTATGTGTCTCGTACCTGGCTAGCCGCCTCTGACTGCTACTGCTGCTGTGATCGCTTCTCTGGATAGTGAATCAAATGATGTCAACAATTCAGGCTGCGGAGAATGTCTAACATTTATTCATCATTTATTTAGGGTACTTGGTCATTCATTTAGGGGTGATTCGTACCACTCAGAAATTATAAAGACAGAGCCAGGCACAGTGGGTCATGTCTGTAATCCCAGAACTTTGGGAGGCTGAGGCAGGAGGATCACTTGAAGCCAGGAGGTCTAGACCAGCCTGGGCAGCATAGCAAGATTCCATCTCTGAAAGAGTAAAAAAAAAAAAAAAAAAAAATTAGCCAGGCATAGTGGCATGTGCCTGTAGTTTCAGCTAATCAAGAGGATCGGTTGTGCCCAGGAGTTTGAGGCTGCAGTGAGCCAAGATCATGCTACTGCACTCCTGCCTGGACGACAGATTGAGACCCCATCTCAGAAGGAAGGAAGGAAGGAAGGAAGGAAGGAAGGAAGGAAGGGAGGGAGGGAGGAAGGGAGAAAAAGAAGGGAAGGGGAGGGGAGGGAAGGGAAGGGAAGGGAAGGGAACAATTGTGATGCATTAGCTTTGCAAGGTTTTTTTGCCTCCAAGGTTTTGGGGACAAGAAGGCACACAGAGAATTATAGGAGTCCAGAGTTACTTGCTGTCCTGGTATAGATCCCATCCCAATTGCTATGAAAGATTGAGATATGTATTTCTAGAACACATCTTTGCTTCTTTTATATCAACAGTTTAAGAGTATATTAAAAGCATATAATTAAAACTTAGAATATAGAGAAAGACAGAAAACTTTCATGACCTCCTTACCCCAACAGCACTATTAACATTTTGGTGTAATTCCTTTCAGTCTTTCTTGCCTTATGTGATTGGTTACTGGGGTGGTAGAGAAATACCAACAGGTGGGGGCAGGGTTAGGCCCATCTGAGCTCAGACTCTCCTTGTGCAGGGCTTGCCCAGGCTACTGTGAGAAATGGTGGTGGAGTGGTTCTTAGGTCAATGGGGTTATGTTCCAGAGGGTATTATGGCTGCCTCTGTCATCACGGAAGTTGGGGAAAGCCGGTAGGGATAGGCCTCACCCAGCTCCCAGGCGGTTGCCTGGTGAGGCCGGTATCTCTCCTGCTGTGCTCCACTAGTAGCGCCGAGTTTATCTCCAGGCAGCCTGCAGGCAGGACTCAGACCTTGTTCCAGGCTATAAGCTTCCCTGCTGAGAAAACGAACAAGACTTTCAAGCCACACCCCTCCCCATCTGCCCACACTGTCATTCACCCCTGGATTCTGCTCAAGAGAGTTTGTGCACAGTTGAAATTATTACAAAGTTCAGTTGGAAGCTTCTTTCACCCTGTGACCCCTCCCAAATTCTGCCGGCTGCCTTCCCCAAGGGCTCCTATGACATATAGTCAGGGTTGGCCTCCCTGGGATTGAGCTGGAGAGGAAGAGTGCCTGCAAGCCTCTTCCTGTTGCTGCTTCTACTTTTATATTTTGCACTAAGTCCATTTCAGCTCTAGGTAAGTTTAAATCCTTCTGTAATCTGGATTTTCAGGTACCCCAGTGAGGATGTGTGTTTGGAGGCCGGTTTTCCCCCTCTCACACTTTTGGAACTCACCGTTTTTTGCCTGTCTCACAGAATTTGCGGTGGCAAAGCCACTTCTTTCAAAGGATCCGTGAATATTTTTGCTTCACTTTCTAGTTTCACTGTTAGTATAGGCAACAACCCACTGTGGTATTAGCATCAGCTGCGATGTCACTTATGCTCAGCAACACTTTGAAATTACAGTAGAAGCTCCCAACGGAAGCACTTACGCATGCTGCCAGACCTTGTGTTTTGAAGAACTGATAAATGAGCACATGTATTACTGAAGTGTTGTCATTGTCTGGGGTAAATACTCAGGGTTCATCATCTCGCGCCAGGAAAATTTAGGACACAGACACACACAAGGAGTTTAGGAGCAGAGGTTTCATAGGCAGAAGAAAGAGAAAGGAGAACAGCTCTGTCTCTAGTGAGAGAGAGGGGCTTCCAAAAGGAAGGACGAGCTGGCAGTGGAGTTCTCTGAATTTTGTGGGCAGGCTTGAGGAGGTGGTGTCTGATATATGTAGGGCCCACAGATTGGTTCGATCAGGTGTGACGTTTACACAGCATGTGGGGAAGGCTGGCCACCCCACTCTAATCTTATTATGCAAGTGGGCTTTCCACTTGACCAGAAAGCCCTTACTGTACACTTGGCCGGCAAACAGAAGGGAAGATGGAGCCGCCATTTTGAATATGTCTAGTCCCAGGTAGCTTTTTCCTGCTGGCGTTCACTCCTGCAAGCCTCTAGCTTGTTTGTCTATGTCTGCGTCTGGATTTTACAGGCTGCTCTTTGTTAGAAAATGATTTGGGGGCTCCTTTCCATTAAAAAGGAAAACCTTACTGAGAACTCCCGTACCTTCACTATCTGCCTTAGTAATTTCTTCTTGACTCCTGTGCCACAAATTTGTTTACCGTGCCACAAATTTCTTTTTAAAAATAGTTTAATACTCGTATATCAATGCAACTGTTTTCCTTTATAATCCTATGTATTTCATTTCAAAAAATCAATACATTAAAATTTAAAATATTATTCTGAGACTAGGTCCATAGGCTTCACTTGACTACCTGGATTATAGCAAAAATAAGTATCCCCAACAGAAGAATTCCAGGTAATAATTGTAGGTACTCCCATTTCTAAGGGCTGGAGCTCAGTTCCTTTCCCCTTGAGTGTTCATCGGATTTAGTGATTCACTTCTAAAGAACAGAGCCTGGAAGGGGAAAGTAGTAACCTTTTACGTTGATGTCATAATCCCTGAAGTGATGCAATGAGAAAAGGACCTCACCTCTGACATTCTTCCCCCAGATTCTATAACCCTATACTAATCATGAGGGAAATCATTACAAACCCAAATGGAAGGACACTCTACGAAATACCTGACCAGTACTCTTCAAAAGTGTCAAGGTCATGACAGACAAGGGAACTGGGAAAGTACTGCAGCCTGGAGAATATTAAGGAGACGACTAAGCAGAAACCTAGGCTCCTGAGAACTAGGTACAATGTGGTTCCCTGGATGAGATCCTGGCACAGAAAAAGGACATTGGCAGAGAACTGGTGAAATCTAAATAAAATGTTTAGTTTAGTTTAGTTAGTTTCACTCTACTAATGCTAATTCTTTAGTTGGTAAGACTTCTCTGGCTATATCAGATATAATCAAAGGGGAGTAACATTAGAAGAACCTGGGTTAAGTGTATACAGGAACTCCTCATACTATCTTTGCAACTCTTCTGTAAATCTAATATTATTCCACATTAAAAGTTTAAAGAAAACCCCCTACAACTTCTTGTCCTAAACCACTTTCTCCTCCCAACTTCTAGTTCATGAATTCGTTTGTTTATCCATTCAACAAATGTACTGTGCAACAACTTGGTGGCATGGGGATGGAGCAGGGGCATGAAGACAATGACGAGACAATGTGAAGACAGTGGCCTCAAGGAGCTCATGGTCTTTCCTGCAAATCTGCAAGACCTGCGAACAGTTATGATACAGTGGCATCAATGCTTCAGTGGAGAATTGTGCAGTGTGTGACACAAGCACAGGAGAGGGAAGAGAAGTAGGACTTCGCCAGGTGAGCAAGGCACTGTGGGCACAGTGATGAGCAGGTGTGCAGGCACACAGGCGTGAGAACACAGTGTCATCAGGAAACTGTCAGTAGTTCCATCTTATAGGAGTGAGTTATACAAGGGGAAGTTGTACTCAGTGAGGCACAGAGGGAGGCAGGGGGGATATTCCAAGGATTTAGATTTTGTCCTGCAGGTGAAGGTAAACTACTGATGTATTCTAAGCAAGCGAGTCACAGATTTGCACTACAGAAAGATAAGAAAGAAACAGGACGAGGTGGAGGCTCTCCGGCTATGGACAGAGGAATGACCCCAGGCTCTGTGCCTTGCCTTCTGCTTTGAGTCCTTCCTCTATTATGTCTCCCTGGACTGGTCCTCACTGCCTGCACACCTCCATCCTTTTTCTCTGCCTCCCTGCCTTAGAGCATCGATGTAGCCTCGGATTGTGCAATTCCTTGTTGAGACAGCTCCACAGACTATACATGCATGTCCTTTACTCAGCTCTCACTTGCTGACTTCTTAGTGTTGTGGCCAGTGCTCAGCCACCAGGCCTTTGGCTATGGGCAAGGAAGTGGGTACAATTGCAAAGCACAAATGGGAGGCATTGAGAGACCAAGTCAGCAGTTGCTGGGTTGGAGAGGAGGAGATGAATACAAGAGACGTTCAGTAGAGAAAATCAATAGAAAACATGGACAAATTGGAAATGGGGAGAGATAAAGGAAGGATTCTGATGACGATGCCAGCTATTCAGCTTACAGAAGCAAATGGATGGCTCTGCCCTTCTCTACGATTGGCAACAGAGGAAGGTGGGGGCAGGCGGTGGAGTTGGAGGAGGAGGGATGAAGAAAGAGATAATGAGAAGCTTTGGTGGGTTGAATTCATTGTGCTTGGGAAACAGTTGTCCGTCCAGACCTTGGAAGAACCATTTAGAATGAGGATAAAGATGTGAGGTTATCAGCATATTTCTAGTATCCTGTGACAATAGGGTACATGTATTATCCATACACATACGTGTCTCTTCCTCTTAGGCCAGTTTTCACTGAGAAAAATAAAGAACTCTGGGCGTAGAGTAAGATAAATCTGGATTCAGGTTCTAGTTCTGCCATGTCCCATTTGTATCAGGGCTCTCCAGAGAAAACCAATAGAATAAAATCTATCATCTATCTATCTATCTATCATCTATCTATCTAGCTATCTATATCTATCTATCTATCTATCATCTATCTTCTATCTATCATCTATCTATCTGTCAATCAATCATCTATCTATCTATCTATGTGATATGGTTTGGCTGTGTCCTCACCCAAATCTCGACTTGAATTGTAGCTCCCATAATTCCCATGTGTTGTGGGAGGGACCTGGTGGGAGATAATTGAATCGGGGGCAGTTCCCCCATGCTGTTCTCATGGCAGTGAATGCGTCTCACGAGATCTGATGGTTTTATCAGGGGTTTCCCCTTTCACTTGGTTCTCATTCTCTCTTGCCTGCTGCCACGTAAGACATGCCTTTTGCCATGATTGTGAGGCCTCCCCAGCCACGTGGAACTGTGAGTCCATTAAACCTCTTTTCCTTTATAAATTACTCAGTCTTTATCAGCAGCATAAAAACAGACTAATAATACACCATGTATCTATCTATCTATAAAAGGTGTGTTTTGAGGAACTAGCTCACACAGTTGTGGCTGCTGGCAAGTCCAAAATCCACAGGGCAGGTCAGCAGGCTGGAAACTCAGGTAGAGGTTGAGGCAGTCCTTAAGCAGAATTTTTTTCTTCTTCAGGAAACCTCAGTTTTTGTTCTTAATGCCTTTCAACTGATTGAATGAGGGTAATCTCCTTCACCTACAGCAAATTGGTGACAGATGTTAACCCCATCTACAAAATACCTTCACAGAAATGCCTAGGTTAGTGTTTGATTAAATAACTGGCTACTAGAACCTAGCCAAATTGACCCATAAAACTAACCATCACGTCATTCATGTGACGTTAGGCAAGTCACTCAACCTCTTTGAGTCTTAGTTTCCTCATCTGTAAAATGGTGAAAATTTGCTCATGAAGGAATTAGTGTTAGATTTCTTTTAATGAAAGTAACAGATCCATTGCAAACTCACTTCAACCTAAAAAAGGAATTAGCTGAGCATGGTGACACACACCTGTAATCCCAGCTACTTGGGAGGCTGAAGAAGGAGAATTGCTTGAGCCCAGGAGTTTGAATCCAGCCTAGGCAACATAGCAAGGCCTTGTCTCTTAAAAAAACAGACAAGAAAGGAACATATTGCCTTGTTGATGAAATGAAAGTCCTGGAATTATATCTGGCTTTGGTTGTGGTCAGAATCGAACGATATCATCAGGGCTGAGGTTATGCCACCACTGCTTAGCCCTGCTATTCTCTGCTTGTTTCATTCTCAAGGATGCTCTTTCTATGCAACAAAGTGTCAGATATTCAGATGCCCTGTTACACTCTCTGGAATGCCAGCCCTTGTCACTTCTGCTCCTTGCCCTCTTCTGAGAAAGGCATGGGAGGACTCCTCCCTCCTGGGGTCTGTGCCCCACATTAGCGGCACATTTCCTATTGGTATGGGTGGGGCAACCACGGTGCTGGAGTGAGGGAATCTACATTGGCCTAGGGCTTCAGCAATCACAAGCCATTTTTATTTTTACTTTTTAGACTTGAAGTTTCTCCAGTAAAACAGCTTCCTTAAAACTTCGAAAGGACTCTTACCCATCACCTCTCTTCCTGAATAATTCAGTGCTAAAGCCATTAGAGGTAGGCAGACTGCTGCAGCCCAAAGCAGGATGTCTGAGGCCAAATAGGGTCAGAAGGCATTTCCAGAGAGAGTCAGCTGGGAAGAGTGAATCAGTGCCCCAGGGAGGAAGGTGTGGGTGGAGGACGGGGGTGAGATGGAGGAGGAAAACGTGTCTGTAGAAATCGCAGTACAAGTGGCATGCAAGAGCACCCATTCAAGGTGTGGGGTGGCCTGGCATAGAGTGCCAGGGCAGAAGGAGGCTGAAGAGTGCCCATGCAACATGGGGTTGGGGGGAGGGTTGGTGTGGGCCATAAGAGCCTAAGTGAGGCGAAAGGCATCTAGGCAGAAAGATGGCCCTGTGCAGGATATCAGAGCTTCTGCAGAGCAACGAGGGTATGGCAGGAAGTGGCCCCACTTCGGGAGAAGGGTGTTCCCATAGAGGAGTGGCCTGGCCTGGCATGGGGCATTCAACTCCAAGCAGGGCGAGGAGGGCGTCCACATGGTGAGGTGCACTGGAAAGGAGAGTTGGCAATGGAGAAAAGAGATGAAGAGGAAGGTACATGCATGTTCTTGTGCATGTACCAAAGCAAATGTGTGTGTGTGTGTCCACTGAGAAGTCCTGGTAGCAATGACATTGATTTTGATCTTGATTATGCAGGGGAGAGAAGGTCCTTGCTTATAAGAAATAGTACAATATTCACAGGTGCTGGAGCATCTGGTCAGAAATTTACTTTCAAGTGTTCAGGAAAAAGAAACATCTTTGCATTGCATTTGCATTTTTTATGTAAGTTTATGATTATGATTGGGAGTTGCTGAAGACGTTTGTGTATGTGTGTGTGTGACCAGTTTATCCCCAATCTACCACAATATTGTCTTTTTTTTCAACCTACCACAATGGCCAAAGAAGAACTCTTGTTTCCAATCCTAGATAGGCTCCTTCTTATCTCAATAAATGGCCTCAAACATTAACTTTCTTGCTTAAGACAAAGCCCAGGAGACATCCTGACCCCCTTTATAGCCACATCTTCCATCCAACCTACCAGCAAGTCCTGCCAAGCCTACTTCCAACACAGATCTTGAACTTGTTCTCTTTCCGTGGCTGCTGCTTCCTCCCTCACATGAGCCACCCCATGTACGTGTGAAGGGGAATTTCATAAAGAGATCCCCAGGAGGCTATGATCTCTGTGTGTCCCGTGGCCACATGTCTGGCAGTGGACCTGAGGTTGAGCTTGGTCAGAAGGATGCTGACGGTCAGCTGAACTTGCGTGGAGGAGAGCAAAGGTGTGCAGGACTCATGAGCACCTCCACATTTCTCTGTCACGGCAGGAGACTGTAAGTCCTTAAGAGCATGATGGACACCACATCCTTCTGCCTTCAAATCACACATGAGTGAGTTCTTCCTTTGTCTAATTCTAACTGGAATCATACAAACAAGGGGGTCTAGGAGACATGACTGCCAGCAAACATGTCGACGAGTGCATTCCAATTGCATCAGCCCCTGCTCATGCAATCTCAAGAAGCCACGTGGCCTCACTCTATCCCATCACTCTGCTTAGTACTCTGCAGAGCTGCTGCATTCTCAGTGGTTTATGGTGGCGTTCTCCATCAGGAAGTTAGCTCGGGAGCATGGATCACATCCATTTTGGCGCCTACTGAATCTCCAGCACTAGAGCAGTGTCTTAGTCCCTTCAGGCTAAAATCCATAGACTGGGTGGCTTATTAACAACAGAAATGTATTTCTCACAGTTGGGAAGGCTGGAAGTTCAAGATCAAGGCACTAGTAAATGGTGTCTGGTGAGGGCCCACTTCCTGGGTCATAGACGTTCTTCTCACTGTGTCCTCACATGGTGGAATGGGTGAGGGAGCTCTCTGGGGTCTCTTTCAGAAGGGCATTAAACAAGGGCTCCACCCTCATGATCTAGTCACCTCCCAAAGTCCCTTAGGGGTTAGGAGTTTGACAAATGAATTGTAAATAACAACATTCAGTTTATAGCAAACAGGGAGTGGCACATGGTAATGAATAAATACCCCCACCCCTGACCTTGACATACGATTCTCTATTTTTGGATCTACTACTTATAACAGCTTACTTCCACATGCTAATTTTTTAAATTACATAGCAATTAATAGTACTTTTTAATTTTGAGTAAAAAAAAAAAAAATCCCACGCAAATTGACTTCAGTAAAGGGAAATATATTGGTTCAGGGAATTGAAAAGCCCAGGCATTTTTCAGGCACAGCTGGTCCATGGGACTCCAATGCCGCTGAGATCTGTTCTGCTTCCTGTGTGTTGGTTTCAATCTCAGGCAGCCTTTCCCTTGGGATGGCACCTGGAAGCTCAAGACTTCTCTTCCTATGAGTTCCAACAGAGCTTCTTTCTTGCTAGTCATTGCCACAAAGTCCTAGGAGTGGAAGGAACATTCCTGGAGAAAAATCGAAGTACTGTTAAGAGAAGGAAGGAAAATGGATGTCTGCTGGATAAATGCATTTGTTTGCTACAGATTTGTTGTAAGGATTAAGAGATGATATTTTAAAGTTTCTGGCATGTAGCAAGCCCTCAATTAATGCAAGTTGCTGCAACAATACTTAATATTATCATGTAATTATTCTTACTCTATGAAGCATTTTATAAGCTGTAGGATAGCAAATCAATGCTACATTTCATTATCTCCTTTGTAGTTCAGCAGATGTGGACATCTCAATTCAGGAGCAGAGGGGAGGAGAAGCCTCCATTTTCAGGTCCAAGGGGCAGGCAGCGGCTTTCCATTTGGGTGGCCAGGTTGGGGGGAAAAGCCTGGTTTCCTGTGGTTCTTGGCACGGCCACTTGGTGGCAGTCTTAGCCCACTGTGCCCTTCCCAGCCAGGCCCAGCCGCTCATCTGGGTTTCCCCTGAGAGCCTCAGGGGCCCCACCCCTCTGCATACCACAGCTCTGTCCCTTACGCTGGGGATGGGGGCACTCACATGTGGGTAGATGCATATAAAGGATTTCAGTGCTGTGCCAGGGTCACAAGGAGGGGGAAGAGAGGTTTTGGCCAGTCTGGGCATCTCCACCAAGGGTTTGCAGGACTGGCAAGAGGTTGGGTGTGTATTTGGTGAGCAGGTGGGGCCAGGGACTCCAGTGAACATTTGTCATGTTGCCTAGCACTTGTCCAGTATCGGTGCTGTACTGAAGGATGGTCTGGCTTTCGGAGTCCCACCTCCCCATAGTTGGTGCTGAGACCTGCATTCCCCAGGCTTCTTTACATCACCGGCATCGGTGAGACACAGGCAACGCAACCGATTCACCGACATGAGTCTTCGGTCCAGAGGTGAGACTGAAGGAGGAGAGAGGTTCTTTCCTGTACGCATTTTGCTGGCAAAGATGGTTGCGGAGGCATCTGGCTTTCTCTAGTGGGGGAGGGGTGGGGAGGGGAAGTTGGTTGTAGCAGTTGGGAGGTCAAGCTCTCGATCCAGAGGTGGTATTGAATGGGGACATGGATGGCAGTGGTGTTCCAAAAAGACTGATTGCTCGGCATTGTGACGGACATGACTTTTGAAAGCTTGGTCTTAACGCTTGTTCTCCTGGCCTCCCACGATGGTGTGAATCACTCACTATCTTTTCAATATACTCCTTGTTTGGTGTAATCAGCCAGAATTGCTTGGGGTGCTTGCAGCTAAGTACCCGGGCTAATATGAATACGAATGCTGATGTTTCACATGCCAAGGATAGGGCCTCTTTAAAATTCAAACACTTCCGTGAGGTAGGAATTTTCATTTTAGAGATGAAGCAAGTATACTCAGAGACTTTAAGTACTTTGCCCATGGTTACACAACTTGGAAGCACCAGAGCTTAGATTCCAATGCAAGATATGTTGCTTTTTGGAGCCTATGATCTTTCCAACGTGCTGGACCTTGAGTTCCATCAGGACAGGGACATTGTCTATCGTATTCATCACTGCACCCCCGTTACTCAACGCATATGTGCCGACATAGTAGGTGCTCAGTAAACATTTCACCTCAGTAAATACTGAATTAATGAGTAACTAAAAATGCCACATTCTCTTATCTTGGAGGGTGTTTGGACTTGGGTCTTCCCTGGGGGCAAAATGGGGGTAAAGGGCAGGTAGGCTTTGCCACTGGAAAGTCTCCCCTCCCTCTTTAGGCCCCCCTGCTCCTCGGCACACCACGTCCTGCACGCTCCAGCCCCTCTGTGCGTTCTGACCTTTGCCAACTCAGCTCACTGCCTGTACTTGGAAGGTGACCTGGAACAATGGCTGTGATTGTGTTGACCCTTTGCTTCCTCTGCCTTCAGTGCCCCAGGTCTCGGTGGGAGATCAGGGCTGTTGCTATCAAAGGCATCTAGAATCTGAACAGGGTCGTCTGTGCATCGATGCCTCAGTCTCCTCTCCCCAGGCCTGAAGAGTGGCTGCCTGGCCTCTGCTTAAGGGCACTGACTGTCCACTTTTAGGGCCACTCCAAGAGGCAGAATGGTCTGTTTTTCATGTGTATAAAACAGACTTCCCTACAATGTTTGTTCTACTTGAGCCCTCAGGAATATTAAATATTAAGTCCACCCTCTTTTCTAAACAACAGCCTTTCTATACGTGAAGACAGCTGTTCAACGTGTATGTTTTTCCTCCCACCCTCCCACCTGCTTTCACGGTTTCTTCCCCAAGCTCAACATACTCAACTCCTCTACACGCTTCTCATCAGACATGGCTATGAGTTCCTTCAGCCTCCAGTGCTTCTGCCCTGGATGGGCCCCATGGCCAGCACTTCTCCTTGGGTACAGCATGGGACCTGGAGGCTACACCACAGCAGGGTAGAGTGCTGGCTTACACATTGCTCCCTATGGAGACTTCATGACTGGGTTCAAATCCTGTCTCTGCTTCTTCCTAGCTGTGTGACTCTCAGCAAATGATCGAACCTCTCTTGCCACGGTTTCTTCATCTGTAAGATGGGGTTAATAACAGTATCTACTCAGAATTGTTCTAAGTGCTAAATGAATAAATATTTGTGGAGTGCTTAGAACATGGCCAGACATAGTGTTATATAAGTGTTAAACATAAATAAATCAAACTGTCAGTTTCAATATCACAAGTATTTTTGACCATCTGCAATGCATCATCTCTCATATTGAGTTTATAGTCCATTTAGACCCCAGAGTCTTTTATTTTTCTATTTAAAATATTCTCTGCTGCTGAGCCCCATTGCTGTCAGCGTGCACTTTCGTGGTTGGATTTTTTGAGAGCGTGCAGGAGTTTCCATCTGTCCCTGTGGCATTACATCATCTCAGCTTCTATTTCCCCACACAGCTGAGCTGAGCTCCTTTGGGGTGCTAACTGCTGTCCAGCGTGTGTGGTGAAATGTACTGAGTTTTGGGAAGGGTCTTGCCAACATCCAGACACATGGCTGTGTCTACAGCATTTCCTGTCTGTCTACATGGAACCACAGAAACTCCTGAAAGAGTTTCCCCAGCCTTAGTTGGATGGTGCTAGGACCTCAGGCCAGGTGTTTCATGGTGGAGACGTTCCCCAGCCGCACACCTGCCAGTTTCTCTATGTGCGGTCTAAGGACCACATGCAATGGAATCTTCCCGCCCCAGGCCCAAGTCATCACACTTGTGGTATGGCTTCCAGGTCCCATGCCATAGCCAAGGTATGGATCTCTGGGGCTGGAGTCCACGAATGTGCAGTTTAAACAGTGCCTCGGGAGACTCAGAAGGGTGATGTAGGGGATGATGGAGGAGCTTGGCCAAGTGTGGTGGGGAGGAGAGCTGCTGCTGCGTCCCAGCCTGGGCCTGCCCATGACAGACCTTCTCCATGTCTCAGAGGACGGGCTTTCTTTCCTCCTTCAGCATCAGGACATGGACTACAGCAGGGCTTGTGGGCTAGATTCCTGCACTCCAAACTGAGGCTCCCTAGGGAAGATTCATCACCTGTTGGTGTGAGCGATCTTGCAAGCCTGCTTCCTCGTGCTCACAGCCACTTTTCCATCAGCCTGTGTATGACCATCCCCATGGGAAGCACTCTAAACAGACCCCTGTGGGTTATCATGTTTTGAGCTGGGGTTGGAAGCTCAGTTTCAGGAAGGAGAAACAGCACAGTGCTCTCCCTGGTCACTGACACCTAGACCTGGGGACCAGTAGACCCTTCCCAGATCACACTTGGCCTCCTCTTTGCTCTTTCTCAGTCTCTCAACCCAGAGGTTTGCCCCCTTAGAGAGGAGACTCCAAGCAAGGAGGCTCCAAGGCTTTGCATGGTCAGCCTCGGGCCTCAGATAACCACAGCTTTGGGACACACAGGTAGACCCAATAGCAATGCTCCTGCCTTTCAAGGTCCTCTAACTCAAGTCTTCCCAGCTCTTCCTCATTGTGAAGGTGCTGCTCACTGACTGGACATTGCCACCAGCCTGGAGGAAGGAGGAGGTGGTGACCCATGACCAGGGGCTGGGCAGGCAGAGCAGAGAACCTCTCTAGGCACATGTGAGCCTTGTGGGTGGAGGTGTGGACTTCCTCCAGGGTACTGGGCAGTGGGCACTGCTGTGTGGCTGTCAAAGGCATCTTCTTGGCCAGCTGTAGGCCCTGTTTGTGCACACACAGATGAACATGGGCAGGTAACCATGGCTGGTATGCACGTGTAATCATTTCACTCACGCACTCATTCGCTCTGTCATTCATAAGACTGACAAATATCAAGTCCTGGCTTTGTAGTAGATGCTGTATGTGGTGCTGGGATAAAGTAGTAATGAAGACAGACACAGAACTTGCCCTGGAGGAGTTCAGAGATCAGTGAGAAAGAGAAACAAATCAGAGATTAAACAAAGCATGAGGTCTTAGGATACGTTAAAAATATTTACAGACTGTATTCTGTGAACACCAGCCGTAGTGTTGGAGAAAAGCCCTGGAGATCCTCTCTGGGCCAGGTAGAGCCACCTACAAATTCCTTTGTGAGGGGCTGGGGTGACAGCAGCTACTTATAACAGCAAAGAAGCATTTCAATATTTTAATAACCTGATATGACCAAACCGGCATGGGCCAGCTGTATAACTGGCCCTCAACACAACATAAAACAGCAGAACGCAAGCTGGATCAGGTGTCACCCTACTCTGCCTGCCCCAGTAGCACCAGGGTTAAATCAGGTGAAGGGGGTATGAGGGTCTGGAAAGCAATGGGGGACACTCAACAGAGTCGTGGTGACCATGGCAAAACCCAGGGCAACAAGAATCCCAGGAAATCTTTTTCTAGCTACGAGACAAATTTATTTTCTAGACTCCAGAGTATACCCATGCCTTCCAGGCAACAGGACAGGTAGACGCAAGTTCTCCTAAGGGACTGGGAAGAGGAGGCCACCCTGGAAAGGAGACACTGAGTCACTGCCTCTCCTGACCTTGTCCTCCAAGGTGAGGTTGCAAATGGTGTAGTAGGAATTTCTGACAATTCTCCTTGAGATGGAGCTGCCTGTGTATTTTCCTTCCTGGGTCCCCTGCTTAGTTATTTTCTCTGTTTAATCTACATACTTGGAGCTATCACATGGTGATCTCACCAAGTCCCAGAGTTTGAAGTACAAGCATTATGTGGACAGCTCCTACGTGAGTCTCCAATCTGGACCTCTCAAACTTTAGCCTACTCAAAATCTCTGCTCAGGTGTTCACAGGTATCCCAGACTTCAAGTATCCCGAGACAAATGTTCCATCGTCCAAATAATCTGCTTCTCCTGCACTCCTTTTCAAAAGTAAATGGCAACTCCATCCTTTCAAATGTGTAGACTCAAAATCTGAAAGTCATCAGCGATTCCTCTTTGAAACCGCACATCCATCTATTATCCAATCTTGCTGGCTTTACCTTTAGTACATGTCCAGAGCTGGCCACTGCTCAGCCTTCTACCAGCCGCAGCTTGCTGCAAGCACATCATCCTGTCCCGTCTGGATCATCGCCTCCTCATTGGTATCCTTACATCTGCTCTTGCCCTCCTGTGATCTGTTATCCACCCAGCTGCCAGAGTGCTCACGTTAACACTCAAGTCATGTCAGGCTTCTGGCAAAAACATCCCTTGGCTTTCCATCCCACCTGAAGAAAAGGCAAAATTCTAACAACAGTCTACAGATCCTGTGCAACTTAGCTCATAGATACTTCTGAGTCATCTCCTATCTCTTTACTCTCTGCCCCACCCCATCTTTTGCTTTCTGTTCCAGCCACATTGGCCTCTTGCTCTTCCTCAAAGACGCTAGCCAAGTCCCTACCTCAGGACCTTTGCACGTGTTGTTCTCTCTGCCTGAAATATCTTCCTTCAGATATCTGCACAGTTCAGTTCCTTACTTCTTTCAGGTCACTGCTCAAGTGTCACCTTTTCAGAGAGTACTACTCTGACTGCCCTATATAAAATAATACTCCATAACCCCTTTACCTAGATGCATTGTTCTCCTCTGCACTTACCATTCCCTGAGTTAGCTATGATAGGCTACATAATGGTAAGATTACAAATCTCAAATTTAAGTGGTTTATAATATAAAGGGTTTTCCAGTGATATGCTGGAGCCAGCTTGTACTGGCTCCAGAGAGCCAATTGCTAACTTTTCAGGAAATTTGTGAGCCAGGTGTTATGCAAACATATATAATTTATAAAAAGTTAAATTACATAGTTGTAATTAAACTATATTAAAACCAAAGGCAATACTCAAAATGCATCCCGTCTTAATTATATTACTAGTTATTTTACTACTGTTAATATATTAAAATTTTTTTATTACTACATACTACTATTACCTACGCACTTGATGTTATTTCTCTTGTATCTGCCTGGTGGAAATACAGTATTACATAATGACATGCTACGATGCATCTCTACCTAACTCCTCGTCTGGTGATGCCATATTGAAATCAGCCATACTGAGAGTATTTACACACTGCTGAAGTCAGTAAATGCTACACATCAAGGTTTGATTTATTTTTTTTAGTGCTTGTCTAGACTTATGAAAGTAATGGGGAAATATTTTATGATGCAGATTAAACTTACAAGTGTGCCGTGTCTGCAGCTGTTACACTGTGAACGAATGGCACAAAAAATTAAGGCAGTATTTCTCTAGTATTCAAAAACTTATCCCCTATTCAACAAAGAAGTCACTCACACCATAGATGGATGAGTGAAGTTCTAACGTATGTCGTTATTGTTTTATCTTATTTGTTAACATAAATGAATGTATCAGCCAACATGCAGGTTGGAACTACAGTCCTTTGTAAACAGGAACCATAAACTGATTACGGATACAAGACTTCAGCAAAAAATGAACCAAAGCATTCTGTGGGTATCAGTTGGATAGGTGCAATTTCGATGTAGAACGCTGTATATTTTATTATTTGTCAGTGGCATCCTTTATAAGTTAAACACATACATGTGTGCACACACACATGTTGCCCTTCTCCCTTGGAGAGCTGGCCATTAAACATTTACCAACAACCACTGGCTCATCCCTCTCATACACTCCATGTCCATCATGGAGCACCTGTTCACATCTCTTACTCTGAGCCCAGGTGATGGCACTTCCACCACCTGAAGCATTGCTGATTGCTGCAGGGGGTGTGGGGGAAAGGGGCATGACAAAGGCTCTGCCTGGAGGTGACACATGCTACTTCTGTTCATATTCCATTTACTGAAGCAAGTCATCTGGCCACGCTACCTTTAAGTGAGGGGAATCCCACCATGTGTCTGGAAGGAAGAAAGGGAGAACCACCACAGCACACTGGATGTTTACATGTCTATTGTCTGCCCCACTCCCAGGCTTGGATGTAACCTACATGAGAAAGAGTTGCCTCGCTCACTGCCGTATCCCAGTATCCCAAGCACCTTGGAGATGCTCTATGAATACTGAATGAATCTAAGAGGAAACTAGCCTAAAGGGGGAAGGCTCTGGAAGCAAGCCCTCATGGACCAATGGAGAGTATCATCATTTCATGTTTTCTCCAAATCTTGTAAACAATGTGTTTTAGCCTTAGCCTGTCATATGCAGCTGAAATCTGAGACAAAAAATCACATAGATGCATGTGGCTCTGTGTTATTATTACAGGCAAGCAAGATAAAATTGAAGGATGCAAAATTGAAGGATGTATCACTCTCAGATTCATGTAAGTGCAGGGTCAGCCCCGAGAGTGGGCACCTCCTTACATTTTGTGCCCTGGGATTCTCCCTTGCTTTACCTTAGCCTTGATTCTACAGCAGGTCTCCTCCAAGAACTCCCAATTCCACAGCCTAATGGACACCTCCAACTCTAGCAGCCGTTTCTTTCAGACACAGCCAGACAGCAGCATATACAAGAGAATGCTCAGCTGAGGCAAAGTTTTATTCACTCTTTGTCTAGCTTAGAGACATAATGAACTCCAGGGGCTGAATGACGGCTCTAAATGCTGAGAGATAGGCCAAAGCAGTAAGAAGGAGGCTTACTTATTTTAGAATAAGCTCCATGTCATTACCTTATTGCTGAAATCTTGAAGCTCAGGTGTTGACTGTTACTACGATTAGGTCTGATGGTATCGCACACCCAGGATGCCAACAGCGCCAGCTCCCACTGATTGAGTTCCCACTGTGTGCCAAGAAAGCAGACACTAGGCCTTCAGGTACATTGTTTCATTCATCGACCAGCACCCTAACTCTCTTTTCTTGGTATTTCCTGTATGTCAGAAAAGGAAACTGAATCTTGGGGAGATTAAGCAACTCTTCAAGGTCAACCAGGGAGCAGCAGAACCAGGGTTTGAAGGAAACCTTTCTGAATCTGATGTCTGCCCCCTCTAAATTAGGACTCTCATCAGCCTGTGAGAAAAAATACAGAAAGCATCATTCAGGCAACACATGAACTCAAGACACTGAGACTTCACTAACCTTCCTCGCACACAAGGTCCTAAAGGAACTACCACACGCATGTCCGCATTTGATGCACATAACAGACTCACTGCATCGAAATAAACCCCAGTATGATCATAATAGCTTTTTTCTTTCAATTTTTATTGAACACAAGTATTCCGACAGAATGCAAAGTCAAAATTCTCAGTTAGTACTCAGTATTTACACCAGTGAGAATGGAAACAAAGGTGGTATCGATGTTTCACTTGGTAAAAAGTTTTATAACAAGAGAGAAGGCCCCCGAAGTACAGAATGCCGGGTAGGGATGTTAATGGAGGTCTGAAAACCGCCATCCAGACAGACAGCCTCGAGTGAAAACCTGGGACTCGGAAGGCTCCATAGAAAAGTGTGAAAATAGAGTTCCACCTCCAAAGCTGCACTATATACACCACAGCCCTGCAGGGTCCAGTGGCCCTGCTCATCACACTTGAGTGCTCCTCCAGCAGAACTTGGCCATGCCGGTCTTCATGTGAATACATATGTATGGCACATACACACATAGACACATAGACATTGGAAACTGGTGGAGTTGATCCCTCCTTCAAAAAATTAAAAAAGAAAATTATAAGCTTGGATCTCTTAACATAAAAGATAAAACATCTTGGAATAAAATGACTCCCTCTTTTAGAGAAAGCATTGCTTTTTTTTTTTTTTTTTTTTTTTTTTTTTTTAAAGGAAAACTCTTGCATGCTGAGACAAACCTATGCATAATGGGAGAGAGCAGACCAAAACGTGGGCAGAGTCTTAGGTCCTAGCGCTAATGGCAGAGCCAGGGTTCTAGGGGGTCAGCTGTCCCGGGCCAGGTGATCTGTTTCTTCCTAACCATCAGAACCAAAATCAGTTGACCTAACCACAACCACTTTGACAGTCTTGACAAGGTATGGCATGGGCTTGGCCTGGTGTGGCAAAGCCATCGACATTACAAGATGAAGAACTGAGTCCACTGAACAGCCTGGTGACCGGAAGAGCCTGCCCCTCACTGCTGGGCCCTCCCGGTCTCAGACACCCAG
The DNA here is from genome assembly GCF_009828535.3 of Hylobates moloch. NCBI lineage: Eukaryota > Metazoa > Chordata > Mammalia > Primates > Hylobatidae > Hylobates > Hylobates moloch. The sequence goes on along the minus strand of NW_026652286.1, from coordinate 85,914,277 downwards.
GCTCTCACATTCTACTGTGTGCTCTAAGATCTCTCTTCATGTTCCTCTATTCTGAGGGCCTGTGCATTTGAACCAGAGATCTGTGCAGGCCCTAGAATCAAAGGGGCCAGGGCTGTGTGTTCTGGGATCCTCCATTTCCATCCCCAGGAGCTGAGAAAATGCAACATAACCCCACATTGAGCAAATGACAAGACCATTATTCTTCACAGTTTGAAATTATAATCTAGCATCGCCATTGATCGGACTGCAGAAGTGTCAGAACGTTGGGGAGAGTGGCCCACAGAATGGACCCAGAGGCAGCCTTGCCACCCTAACCTCTTGCTGCTTTGTACCTTAGGAGAGGAGCGCATGCGGAGTACTGATTTCTGTTTACTTAGCATCATCATCATCATCATCATCATCATCATTTGTATTTCATTTTCTTTGTTTAAAGGCTTCGATTCCTTTTAAGAGTGATTTTTGTTTCCTGAATATTTTTTCTGAACTATCTGCTATACCTTCCACAACCAAACTATGTTGAAGTTTTATTTCAATACTATGACAAAAACACGTTTCACACTAAAATATTCACGCATCCACAGTGCACAAGCTTGCAGTTCTAAAGTAGAATGAGGAAAAAAAAAAAGCAAAATTTCTATACAAAGGGCTGGCTTTTCCCTTCTCCCCCCCTCCCATCCCCCTTAAAGTTTCTGTATTTTTTCCCCCACTTGGTTTCCAATCCAGGAAAGTTGTGTTATGACTCCAGACAGTAGGTTGTTTCTTTCTTCTTTTGTTTCTATAAATGCTGCCTAAGTGAACAGAAGGCTGATGTTACTTTACTTCAACAGATTTCCAAAAAAAGACACTAATTCCCTGAAGCACACATGCTCTTCCGCTCAAATCTAGATTCTGGGCTCAAAAGGAAATGGTATGTATATATTTTATTTGGCTTTCTACACAAAGGGGATGTGTGGGGTAATAATGTGTGTTCACCAAGACCAGCCCCAACTATACAATCTTCTCTGCTTCATTCAACAAAGCCTAAGGAGTCCTTCAAAAGAAGGGTGAGAACGCCTGGGAGCAGATCCCTTTTCACAGATGCAGGCAGGTGGCAGCTAATCAGAAAGTGGTCTAACCCCCAAAGAAACACAAAAATAACCAAAAATTCAAAAGCAAAACCATTCCAGAATGAGATGGATTTTCACCTGAGTGGCACCCAGGCAAAAACTGCAGATCAGAAAAGAGGGGAAGAGCAGCTGTAAACAATCATGTTTTGTAAAGTTGTCCTGTGCTAAAGCAAGCGTGGGATGATCCTACCTACCTCTAGGTGGTATTTGTTACCTTAAAAAATAAAAGGCAGCTATTTTACATGGACATTTAAACACAACCCAAAGTCGAACATTTGTCACCTTGTAAACACTGGAAAACAAAGTAGGCAGAAAGAAAAAAAAAAGAATGTAAAAGAAAGAAAAAGAAGTCTGAATACTGCAAATTGAGATCTACCCCCAGAAGCTGCAATTTGGCATTCTTCCTACAAAATAAGTCTACGTGGGAATTGAATTCAGCTAGAAAGGGTGACACACTTTGCATACTGAACAAATACAAAGTGAACAGAAATTATAACTTACTTATGAGGTTTTACAGAGTTCAAACTTGACTGAAAGTATAAAAATAAACTGTGGACTTTGTTCATTCGATTAGTCTTAGTGCCTGAAAGTATTTCTCTGAAACTGGTCTGTGCCAATCGGGTAATACCAAGTGTGGTCTTCCTGAACCTAGATTTCGTTTCTGAGCTTCCTAGATTCTTAATTTGGGGTCCTTTTGTCTGATTTTTAAATGGTTTCAGGGAACGGAGTGTCCTAGTTTGGCTGTGGGTTTAACCTTTTTGTCTCATTTTCTTACAAGTGAGTGCGCAACAAAGGGACCCTTTCTATAAACCTACAAAAAGGAGATTCCCATGTTTTATCTGTTTAGTTTTTTTTTTTAAAGGCAAAAGACACTAGAGAAATGAGATGTGTGTATGTGTGCGTGCGTGTGTGTGTGTGCGTGCGTGTGTGTGTCTGTGGTGTTGGAAATGCTCTGGTGAAGCTGCTGTGTCACTTTTTATTTTGATCTTTGCCCGGTTCTCTTCACCCATCATGCTTTGCTCTCGTTCTCCTTTGTCTGTGTGGCGTCATTGGGGACCGTCTTGACTTCGGCTGGCGCTGGCTTCGTTTCTGTCTCCTGGCACTCTGGCTTTGCTTCTACAGGGCCCTTCCTGCAGAGAATCAGGAAAACAGAACCACTGAGACCACAGTCTGCAGACATCTCGCCCCTGCATCCAGGCCCTGGGGACAGCGGGGAGGAGGAGGGTTCTCCAGTGACAGCACCCGGATCCAACCTCTGCCCGTCAAATCACCTGGGAACTAAAAATCACCCATGCCTGGGCCGTGTTCCCGGAAATCCTGATTTAACTGGTCAGGACACGGTGACTTTTAAAAGCACCCAAGTGACTCTAATGTGCAGACATAGTTGAGAAGCACTGAGTCAGAAGAACGAGTTCTTTCCTCTTCCAGCCCTAAGTTGATGCCAGAGGCTGTGTTTTTACCTGGGGTGGTGGAAGGGGGCAGCAGAGGCAGCGCCTCCTCACCCTGACCAGCTGCAGTGGCAACAGCTCAGCTGGATGTAAATGCAGCCTGCTGGGCTAGGCTGGGCTCCCAGCACTGATTTCAGGGGCCCCTTTGCAACCCACTCTTGCCTGTCCCTTCCCCACCCCACCCTGTGCTGTTGCAGGATGATGCCTCTAGGGCCTGCCTGGGTAGGGTGAGAAAACACTGATGGAGGCAGCTTTTCATGGCAGCCTGGTGGGGTGCTAGAGTGGGCCTGGTGGCTATGCGAAAGTTGAGGGCAGATGAGTGGGCGTGGCAGCTTATCTGGGGAGCAGCCACAGGAGCCTCTGTAAAAATCTAGGTCTGACTCGGCCTCCATCAGTTCCAGGAAGGGGAGTTGGGTCTGAGGATGCATGGGGACAGGCACAGACCCCAGCCTCAGCTGGTGCCACTGAATTTTGGCAAGACACTTACAAACCTGAAAGGTTAAGGACTTTCTCCTGAACTTAGAGACCCAGCAGCCATTTGATGCTGGGGAGCCCCGAGTCTTCCCAGCCACTCTAAGAGCAGGAGAAGCAAGAGTGGGCTAGGGGCCAGGGTTGGGAGGGGAGGGTGAGCATCTGAGCCACAGGGTGAGGGGGCCTCTGGACTGCACCCTCCCTTGCCACGGGCCTGGGGCCTACCTCTTTTCTTCCTGCACATCAGTGCCTTTCTGGTGGGGACTCAGCCTGGCAGTGAATAACACACTGACTGGGGGCCCCAGGGTGGCTGATAAGGGCACCTTGGCCTTCTTAGCCTGCTTCCCAAGCTATTCTCATCAGTGGCCTGACTGCAAGGGCTCCCCCAGGGAAAACAGAAGCCGCTGCTAGGATGATAAGGATAAAACATAATTAACATGGCCTAATTAGCCAGCAGGCGGCTGCTCCTGGGGCCCAGCTGCCTGTCCTGCTCTCTCTGCCTTATCCCAACCCCTTGGTTGACGGTCGCCTCAGAGAAGCCCTGGATGAGGCCGAAGACACATCTAACAAGGAGGACACGGCACAGCACAAATGCACACTACCACAGGACACAACCCGATGACAGCAGACAAAGAGAGGCCGTACTCGGTCTTTGCTGGCGCAGGCGAAACAGAGCTGTCTGCAGTGGAAGGAGCAAGCTCAGGGGCTTGTCCACTGGCCCCAGCGGCGGGAGCAGGAGAGCCCAGGGCTGCAAAAACATCCTTTGCAAGGTCAATATCTGGGGTCTTGAAGTTCCCTTCGTCCATTTTAAAGTCCTCGCCCTGGGAAGGGTTTGTGGTGCTCACGGAGGCAGCCTCGCTCTTCGGGCTAGCAAGGGCTGTGGCTGCCTCGGCCGGGCTCTTCGCGGCTCCGGGCTGGGTGGGCTCCGGGTCCGGGCCTTTGGTGCTGGGAGCCTCCTGCTTGGCCTGAGGGGCTTCTGTGGCAGGGGCAGCCGCTGCTGCTAGAGGACTGGCTGCCCCAGTGGGGGTGGGGACTGCTGCAGGGGTGGGCTTGCTGGCTGGAGGAGCCTTAGAGGCCTCCCCGACACTCGCGGGGGCACTTGGGCTGAGGACAGCCCCTTGGTTAGCCAGGACACTAGAAGACAAATTGCTAGCGGCAGGGGTTGAGGTCGGGGTGTCGCTCAGGTCAACGAGGGGGGCGACCTTGGGCGCTGAAGCTGGGGCTGGGGAGGGGGCAGAGGCGCTGGGCCCCTTGGAAGGGGTGGCCTGGCCAGCTGCTACAGAGTTTGAGTCAGGCGTGGCCGTGGCCGGCGGGGCAATACTGGAGGTCAGGGTGGTGGTCTCACTGGTGGGGCTGTTCTGAGCAGTGGCAAAGGTTTCGGTGATAGTGTCAGAGTTAGTGGTGACGGTGGTGACAGAAGGCAGCATGTCCTCGACAGTGGCCGTAGTGTCGGCAGGCAGCCTGTGGGAGGACAGGAAGTAGAAGAGAATAGACAATGAAGCTGAGACGTGACAGAGAAGCGAGGAGGAGGGCTGAAGCCCAGGACAGGGACCATGGGGGTGGGGGCATGCAGTTAGGCACAGGCATGGACACAGGCCCACAGAGAGAGAAGGATGCTGAGAGGAAGCACACGCCCAGGTGGGCAGAAGAGGACACAGGAGACGACAGAGAACGTGGCGGTCTCAAAAGGGACCCGCTAGCCCCTCCCTGCTGATGTCCCTCCAGCTATCTGCACAGAGCTCCCTTTTCCTGAAGTCCTTGCAGACCTGCCTAGGGCTTCCTGATCCCTGCCCTGGATCTCAACTCAAGGAGGGGCAGGCTTCTGTTCAGCATCCACCTGCTCTAGGCTTCCCAGATCCCAGAGGAACTGGGCCCAGCTGCCCTGCAGGGCTCCCCAGGGCACCGATGGGAAAAGTCACGAATAAGGCAGATCACGAGTCCTCAGAATGGCTCCTAGGAGCTGTGGGTTCTTCCAGCCACAGATTTTGTGGTTCCCTGAAACTCCATTCCCTTTAAGCCCATAGGATCCTTGACAGCTAGGCAGGCATTACAACCACAACTGGTCTGGGGCTCTGTGGGTCCCCGAGGTTTCTGAACAGAGGAGGGGCAAGGAACTTTACCAGGTCCCCAGCTTCCCTTATCCTTTCAGGGGGAAAACACAAAACCCTAGAATTTCAAGAAATCCTAAGCAGACTCTGCTGAGCCTCTCAGTGAGATTTTGCCACCTTAAGCCAAGTGTGTAACTTGCAAACAGGGGCTAGGGATCCAGGGATCCCCACTTATACAGGAGCCTTCTAAGGGTACCCACAGCCACCGAAATAAAACCCAAAATGCCTTCTCTCTGAGGACAGAGTGAGGTCAGGCATTTCTTAGCCAAGCAGGTCTTGTAGCCAAGGGTTTGGAATCTTGGCCTGAACTGTTTGGCCAGGAGCTGTGGGTAGGGGCATGGGAGGTGGGGGTAGGGTGGGGAGGTGGGTGTGGGGGTCTCTACAGAGCAGGTGCCAGCCCCTCCCAGCCCACGTACTCGGGCTCCGTCAGTGGCGTGGTCTCGTTGGGCTCTGTGTGTTTCCCTCCATCATGGTTTGGGGTCCGCTCCTCCTCCGTTCGAACCTCCACGATGGGCTCCTTGGACTCATCTTTCCTGTGGAGACAGCACTGCTGGTTAGACCCTAGGGCAGCTGCAGGGAGGGGCTCCCATGGAAGAGCAGCTATGACTCAACCCAAGGCTGGCATGGTGGGTCAGCCCAACTCTTGCTAGCTGTGTGACCTTGAGCTTCAGATTTAATCACCCTGCCTCAGTTCCTTCATCTGTAAAATGAGGCAAAAACACTGTTACTTTACCTAGTTATTATGAGAATTCAATAAGAGGATGCATGGGAAGTGGTAAACACAGTGCCTGACACAGATCATTGCTCAAATACATACATCTACCTCTGTACACAGGAATACATATATTTCTTCTTTCCTTTTTTTTTCTTTTTTTCTTTTTGAGACACAGTCTGGCTATGTCGCCCAGGCTGGAGTGCAGTGGTGCGATCTTGGTTCATTGTAACCTCTGCCTCCTAGGTTCAAGAGATTCTCCAGCCTCAGCCTCCCGAATAGCTGGGATTACAGGAGCATGCCACCATGCCTGGCTAATTTTTGTATTTTTAGTAGAGGTGGAGCTTCACCATGTTAGCCAGGCTGGTCTCCAACTCCTGACCTCAAATGATCCATCCATCTCAGCCTCCCAAAGTGCTGGGATTACAGGCATGAGTCACCCCTATACATACATTACTAAGTATGTGCACATACATGTATATGCATATACAGTGCCTGGCATGTGGTGGTGCTAAACAACTTATTTCCTTGCTGAGTCCCTTTCTGGCTTGCTCCAGCTCTGCTCCACCCAGTGACGGTCTTCGAAGGCTCCTGCTAACTGGCTTAGGATCTGTTTCTCCAAGATGCTGTTGGAGGGACAGTATCTGGATCAACAGCTCCATAAGGACAGGAATTTCTATCTGTTTGTTCCCTGTTGTACCTATGTGCCTGGGAACAGTGCCTTGCCTGCAGCAGCTGCTTGATAAATATTTGTTGAGTGATGGATGAATGAATAAATAAACAATGTACGAAAGCAAGGCAAGTGTCTCCCTCTAATGCTGCCCCACCCATGGCAGCTCCTCCCCAGGTTTAGTTCCTACAATTTCCCTCATTTTGACCTATACAGGGATTTTCACACTCTGGGGAGATTCTAATACAAGAGATCTGGGATTGGGCTCAACAGTCTACATTTCAAACAGGTAACCCCCAAAGACCATGCTTTGAGAAACTTTTCTCTAATGTTATTCCCCCCTCAGGGTTCCAAATGGAGATCGTGCAATGTAAGGAAAGGTCACTACAGGCATCAGCTGATGGCGAAGGGTGGTGCAGCTGCTGGGTCCCTGGGCTGGAGCAGGGCCCAAACCTTAGCAGGATGGACAAGTCTGCACTCACGAGAAGGCGGCCTTGCCCTCCTCCATGTCCTTGCCCTTGGCCCCGGGCCCGGCTTTTCCACACAGGTTGACCGCGATGCACATGAACAGGCCACACTTGTTCAGGAAGTAGCAGGTGATGTCCACAACCACCAGGAGCAGGACGAAGATGACGATGAGGATGCCCACGATGGCCCCGGTGCTGAGGCCTGAGGTGGGGCTGCCGTTGGCTTGAGTGGGAGAGAGATGGCTGGTGGTTAACAGACTGAGATGCAAGACCTCCAGACCCTGCCAGCAAAAGCCCCTGGGGGTGGGGAAGGCCCAGAGGACAGAGTCATGGCATTCATGCCCAGAGTGACACCTTCCTGGGGCCTTTCTAGGCCCCAGAGTTGAGAAAACAGGGTCTCTCTATGCCTTCCAGAGGGAGGGATGACAACATCACCTCACAGATTGGGGGACGAGGGTGAGCCTGGTCAGCTGGCCTCCCGTGAGTCCTGGGAACAGACTGAGCCCTGCCTGTCTGAGAACACTGGATAATGAGGCAGTTGGAGGGCGCTGCTGTGTTTCCCCTGGACCAGGGCAAAAGGCGTTACAGCACAGGTAGGCAGTGATCACTGATTTCAGGCGGGGCTGTGGCTCCTGGAGTGCTCAGGGACAGGGGCCCAAAATGGGGTGGTGGAGGGTTCCTGGGGCTTTCTTGGGGCTTGTTGGGTTGTCCATCACAATAGCATCCCCATTATACTTCTCCACTTCCTCTTTCCCTCTTTAGGAATGACCCCAAAGGAGCCCTGCATTAGAGCACACTGGGTTCATGATTTACCCTCCTCACTGCACCCCAGGAAGACGAGTGAAGCCTGGGTGACTCCAGAGACATGGAGGCCTCCCCAGGCCCAGTGGGCAAGGTGAAAGGTCTGGGGATACTCACCATCTAGGAGCTCAGGCCTGCTTGGACCAGACTTCAGGAAAACCTGAAGTGAGTGCAGACTCACTCAGAGGTGCACACACACACAGACAGGCACACTCACACGCAGGATAAATGCCCATGCAGACAGACAGGCATGCACTCTCACATTCTAGCACCTGGCACCCTGGTTCTGACTGGACTCACTCTGAAAGACTCAGCCTGTGTCTTACTTCCCCCCAGGGTCTTTGGCTATTGATAGTTTCACAGAGAGACTCAGCTCTCTGGGGCCCCTGGGAGATCAACCCATGGTTACGATTGACACTAGTTGCCTGGGATGGACCAATTAACCTCTTGGTGGTTCCCATCAGTGTCTGGGAGACAGTGGTCATGATGCAGGAAGCAAGGACCCATGTGGAGCTCTGCCATTAAGTCCATGTGGGAACAATCACCCTTGACTGAAATATTGGCACTTCTAATTCATCTTTCCTCCAGAATGACCTGCTTCCGTAACTGGTAGCCCTGCCCCACCAGTAGACTTTGTCTAAAGCTTCCTGTGTTCTCAGGGCCAACTGAAGCTACCCAGGACTGCAGACTGAAGATGGGAACTGTAGCCAGCACTACTTGGGGCTCACCCCACCAGCCACCTCACTCCCAACGCAGCTCACTAGGCTTTGCCAAGCACTAGGCCAGGTTCAGCAGCTTGCGAGCCATGTATTATGCCAGATAGATAGTGGAAGGAACATGTAACTGAGTAACCAGCACCAGAGCTGGGCCACACATTCTTCATTTTTCATGCAGCCTGTATTTGCAGGAGGGTGGTGGTATTGATGGCTCTGTGTGCCCCAGGGGTCTCTGTCCAGGCACTCTAGTGCTTCTCTGGTGGCTGTCTCTCTCTACTGGTCCATATTTCAAACTTCAGTTTGGGGAACAGGCCATCAGCCTAGCATGCCAGAGAGGATCCCTCACAAACGACTCCTGAGACCCCTGGGTGCAGCTCGCACACGTTTTTAGTCCCTTTGGGACCTTGGCTTGCCTCCCAGCCCTTCCTCCTCAGGCTCTCTGGCTGGTCCCTGCCGACCTCACACTGAAGATCCTAGCGCATTCCCCCAGGAAGGCTTGAGATGGCGAAGAACTCTGCTTGGAGAACCCAGCTCTGGCCACCTGTCTTTGGGCTTTGGTAGCAGGAAGCTGGCCACTGGCCTCAGCTATCAGCTAGAATGGGTCATTTTCTTAGCAGCCATGAATGCAGAGGTATTTCTGGTTAGACTCATAAGAACAAAACCATCCACTTCCCCAGAGTCCTCACACATTCCACCCAAAAAGCAAAGGGGACACAGGCCTTCTTGGTCTTCAGGATCCCAAAGCTGTTTCCCCGAACAGGGAAGAAACTTTAGCCTTGGGTTTTCTCTCCATTCCATGACACAGGGCTCCAGGCCACTGCAGCCTCCAGACATCAGTACCCGATAGGGGTGAAGTGCCTACTCCCTGAAGAAGGAGCTGAAAGTATTTTTTTGATGACAGTGGGGAATATGTCTGGATTTTTGGACTCAATGGCACTAATTATATCTTCTGAGGTTTATGTGTAAATATGATTTTGTGAAACTAATCATATCTCTAAAGAGGAAAAATAAACTCCTGCAAAGCTGCTCTATGTGCTTGAGAGGACAGCAGCTGGGACAACTGCTCTGTGCTCGTCAGACCCAGCTGGAGGGCGGCACTGGCACTGCGCACATACAGGGGAGGGCCAGGCAGGGAAAAGGCTTCTGAACTGTGGCATAAACAAGTAGGGCAGCGGCCTCCCCTTTCATTTGAATATAAAATTCAAAGTCTTTCTCCCGGTCTAAAACGCCCACCATCTGCTGCAGACTCTGCCCACTTCTCTGTGGGGCCTCATGGCATGAACCGGCAGCCTCCCTTCTGCCTGCTGAACACACCCAGCTCATCCCGCTTTAGGGCCTTGACGATTCTGTGCCTGGAACACCCCCTCTGGGGTGGCTCTCTGTTGTCCTGCAGGCCTCAGTCCCAGTGTCACCTTCTCAGAGAAGCCTTATCTGATCTGTTATCTAGTGTGGCACCTCCAGCCAATACCTACCATGCTGCTAGCCTGTTTTATTCTCTTCTTACTACTATCTGCCACTTTCTGTTCATTTACATGCTTATGATCTAGCCATCCCCCCTAGGACATCTCAGCAGGTACCCTGCCTGTCTCTCTTATATCTCCCCAGCATCCAGGACAATCCTGATTCACAGAAAATGTTCAAAGAATACTTGTTGCACAAATGGATGAGTGTTTAGTCTGGAGATGAGAACGCTATTTCCAAATATTTAAAGGTGTTATAACCAGAAGGAAGAAGTAGTCTTACTGTATATGGCACCAACATGTGGAAATCATGGTGGTGGCAGATTTTAGCTCCATCTGAGAAAGGACTAATAAACAGGGCTAATCCAACATAGTGTGGGCTGCTCTGAGAGGTGAGTTCCTTGATGCTGAAGGCACTGGAGCAGAGGCCAGAGACTCCTTGGCAGGGATGCTGTAAGGCTGTGGATGAGGCTCTCGCACTGGGCAGGAGCATGGGTGGAGAGTGTCTCTTCAACCACAAGAGCCTGTCATTCCAAGTCATGCTTTCTACACTGCCTGGCACACGGTACAGGTTCCCTAATGCCAGTCTCCAGAGCGTGGACTGAGAAAGACTTTTTCCTGGAAGACTAAAATGCTCGGTAGGTCCCATCTTTCATCACTGATCCTTGTGATTTTATTTTTGCATGAAAAATACCTTTAAACTCAATGTATCTCCACGTGTAGCAGAATTCCTAGGGTGTTTGTTAAAAATTCAGAATCTGGGGCTCCCCAATTCTATGGGATCTGAATCACTGGGCCTGAGGCTCAGGAATTAGGAGTTGAACAAGCAGCCCAGGTGATTCTTATGAGGACCACGCTCCTAGGTCTTCCCTCCCCTGCATCACAAAGAGGAGCAGGTGATCCCATGATTTGCCACCCCAGGGTGCACTGTGCTGTCTCACCCAGGGACCCTGAAAACAAACTTGACCTAAGGTATTCAGTGGATCAAGAGAAAACAAAGAGTATGCCCCAAAGGAAAAGCGACCACACTGTCTGCCACCACTGTCTAAACTCCTCAAGCAGGTGAGATGCTCTTTATGCTAGGAAGAGAATGTTTGTGGCTTTTACAAAAAAGAGGCTATGAAGAAGGGACAGGCTGTGCAATGGGCAGCAGGGTATTGAAGGCAAAAGCCAACATCCATTCCCTCTCAGTGGATATCACAGAATTGTTTAGTCCAAGATAACTAGAAGAACAAAGGCCATCTCCCACCTCTTGTGTAATATTTCATAAAAGGAAAAATATAAATCTCCAAGGGTCTGTCTTTGCTATGGTCTTCCCTCGGCCCTCCCTTGACTAACTCACCCATGCACCTTGGATGCAAAGAAGGCTTTTGGGGAAGAGTTTCCCCATAACCTCGAGGTCAGAGCTGCCCAGGACAGGGAGATTATGAAGCTGGAGCTGTCCATCTTCTGTGATTCCTGGCTTGGGAGGGGTTGGCACTAAAGAGGGAACTGGCTTGCTCCAAGAATGAGACCCACAGATGCCTATTTTTGTATGCCTTAATATAGGAAAACCGGTCTCACATTTTACAAATGTCCAGATGGGCCTGAGTCCTTGTGCCATGAGACCCTGGTGCAGCAGAAATGCCCTTTTCACCCCCAAGACTCCCAGAAGATGGTCAGGCTCCTGGAACTGTTGAGCTGGGGTTCTGGTTCACTCATAAGCCCCTTACGTGTCTGCTTGCTCTTTCGAATCAGCTAAACAGATGGCTGGTCTCAGGGGCTTGCAGGATGTGTCTGAGTTAAGTGTGATTATGAATAGAATACGGTTTGCAAAGAGAATCTTCTCTCAGATTCCCTCTCCACAAGCTCACTCTGTGCAGCCTCTGTTAGGGAGAGTATAAAGGCTGCTGTGTCATCAGGGGACCTTGCCACAGAGTTGTGCATCTGGTGGCTCAGAGTGTGGCCCATCCCCATAGTGACCACCTCCCCAGTTCTGCAAAGGCATTTTCCCTCCCACTGCCTGCTGGGGACTCCAAGGCAGCAATGCCTCTTAACAGCTCCTAGGATCCCTGGGAAAAAGAGATTGCTCCCCGTTAGGAAGAAAAAGTATTCCATTCGCCAGGCTACTATTTCTCTAGGTAATAGTCTATCCAGGTACACGTGAAGTGGAGGGAAAGGGTCTTTGATGCTGTGTCAGACACAACTATTGAATAAAATCAAGCCACGCTGGTGAGTTCACATGAACTATTATTTCCTTTAATAATGCAAAGGTGTAAACTTCATAAAGGCCTCACTGATTATCTACACAACAATGTTAGCATTCTTATTAGTAGAAAAACATGATCCAAACCTGCTGTATAAATAGTCCAAAAATGAGCAGAGGAGCCCCATGGTGTGTGGAGCATGGGCAGCACAACTACAGGGCACAGGGGAGTGGGGTGTGGCTGAGCAAGGTGGGGTGCACTCACTCCTGGAGGGTCTCTGAGGGCTGCTGTCTCCAGGACTCCTGGCGGGGCTGGGGCTGCAGCCGTCACCAAGAACTCAGTGTCCGCGGGGAGTGGGTATGCACTAGTGTTGCCTCCTGAAGAGCGCACTGTTACAAGCCATGGGTCTGTCTAAATGGGACCCTCGAGGACCCTGACATTGTTTCAGCTGAGGCCTGCCTGACCCTGGGATGTGTTGAGGTGACAGGGCCATGTCAGTCCTCTCCAAGCTTAGGACGAGATCTCCAAAGGGTCCCTTCAGAAAGATGGACACTGCCCCTCTCCTATGGGTGGTCCTGGGATCAGGGGGAGGCAGACTCCCAAGCTGGGCCCTCCTAGGGTGAAGCTGTGTGACTTCTGCCCAAGGTGATCCTAAGAGCCAGTAGCTCTCCCACACTGACCTGTGATCCTTATGCTCTGCCCTGTGCCCAAAAACCATGCCTGCCTCCACTGCCCTGGTGTGAAGCGCCATCTGGGACTCCAGCGGGGAGAGTTTTGTGGCTGGGGTGAGAGGCACTACCCTGCCTGAGCTAATGCCAGCATGGAGCCTCTGATGTCTGCACGTGAGCCTCTAAACTGAGCGCCGGGGATTAATGGCGAGCGCCAACATAGGTGGCTTTGCCCCTCAGACCACAGCATGGGATCATTTGGAATCCCAAAGGGAAAGGCTAGTCTTTGAACATTAAAAAATAATAACAGAAAAAAATACATAAAGAAACCAAAAAGAACAAAAATCAAGCTTCCGTGGAGATGCTCAGAGATGAGATATGTAGAATGATATGTGACCACAATGGGGGGAGGCAGGGAGTTTTTATTCAGTAGAAGGTCCATCCCCAAGCACACACACTGATATTACCAAGCAGGATTCAGCCCTGAGTCTGCACGAGGGACCTTAACAAAACACACCCATTTCCTCTCCTGGGTGAACTCCCAAGCAGCAGGGAGGAGCAGCTGGATTTTCAGGAGAGTTTAGAAAATGTCACTGAACCAACCCACCAATACAGAGGCTGGGGCATTCAGGAAGTGCTGACAGGTTGACTCGGCCCCAATTTATTAACCCTCCTGGGCTGGGCAGTCTGGGAGTGGCCTGTCCCTCCCCTTCTTCTCTACTGAGTGCACACAGGCCAGGTAGGGGACTAATGCCTGGTTCACAGTGGATGCTTCCAACCTGTCCTGTAGACTGATGCTCAAAGCCATTCTGTGGGTCACTGCTGAACCACAGCCCCACTCTGTGCTGATCTGTGACATGCTGCCAGGCAGCAGGGGAGTCACCCCGATTGGGAGACAAACACCTTTCAAAGCTGACACTTGTTGGCACATCACGGCTTGGCCCCATTCACAGAGACAGTGTAAGGTGCTGGCCGTAATACGAGGACTGAAAGCACATCCCAGAACGTTCATCAGCCCCAGAAAATATCCAACAAATTCAACTTTTTTCCAGTGCATGGGCAACAGGGGTGACTTAAGTTGCCCATCATGTCAGCAGAACGCTCATGTGAATCAGTGTGGTCTGGCTCTCTTAACATGGGCACTTAAACGCTTAATTGTAAGCAAAGCCAATTACTTACTGAAGGGAGGACAAGGAGCACAGAGTTAGAATGAGGGGAACGCGTGGTGATTTTAACAACCTGACACAAGCTTTAGAAGGTACTTAGAATTCTTCCTCTGCTATATCATATTTAGGTTTGAACACAAAATGCAACAAGTAGCAGATATGCAGAAACTTCTCTGTAAACCTAGCATGATGGTTTTTAAAAAATAGCATTTAAAGAAAGAGCTCTCAAATTCTTTTTACTGCTATTAAAAAGGAGGCAAACTCCTTATGAAGTGGCACAAAAGTATCTGTGAGTGGTGACATGTCTGGAGGTAAAGCTTTTTCCAATCGCAAAACCTTCTCTTCCACACAGAATGGTTGCTCAGCAGCTGCGGCCATGGTGGTCCTGCCAGGTTCTTCCAAAGGGGGCACTGATCTTTTTCATAGGAACTGGGCTTTTAAGCAAATTTAATTTTTGTGTTCAAGTTCCTAACAGAGCAAAAGAAGAGTCACTGCAGAGAAAAGCAATGAGACAAAGGTGTAGGATGCAGAATTGCCTCCCAAGGTTGCTGCAGGTGTCAAGCAATGGGTCCCCAGAGATAATGTGGTTGTTTAAAAACAAATGTGGCAGTGGGGATGTCCCAGTGACGTCCAAGGTGACAAGTGTGACGACAGACACAGGAAGGGGAGGGGGAGAGAAGGAAAGGGAAGGTAGAGACAGAAACAGAGAAAAAAATAGATAAAAAGAAAAAAATTAGGTCAACTATAGAAAACACAGAATCAAAGGTTAATTCAACTTAGTAAATTAAATTGACAAAGGTTAGAGAGGGTTCAGTGCAGTATCAATATCATAAGGCCAGTTCAGAAGCTCAGCAATGCCAGAAGCAGCACAGCAGGGTTAATTTGGGGGCTAGGGATCAGCGAGCAAATGAAATTAAAGTGAGAGAACAGAAGCCTCCACGCTAAAATACAAGAGTTTCATTAGGAGAGTGTTACCTTTCACTAGGTGAAGCCTCTTAGATACAGCCAGCAAGTGTATCGTCTTCTAGTGTCTAGCGTGTTTTACCCATAGTGGTGGAGATGCATTGGATCGCTGCACTGAGTCAGCACACTGTGCATAGGGATTGGGGATGGCCTTGTCAGAGATGAAGCAGGCTTTTCTTCCTATGGCACAAGTCCCACACCACAGTGCTGTTAAAGGAAGTCTCGTTCTGCATCCCTCTTCACCTTCTATCCTGCTTGCTGACCACAGAATTCAACCACAAATGTCCAACTTGTAATTCAGAGAGGTTTTATTCTTGGATCCCAATTCAATGGCAGTAAAGTCTAACCAAGAACACAGCCACCACCTTCTCAGACCTGTGCAGGAGAGCCACAGAGCCATCACCAGTGAGGTGAGCAATCCCCCAGCCCTCTCTGGCTTAAGTGGGCACCTGGGTGATTCACAAGAAGGACTCTGACGTCTCCAGCAGGCACAACTCTGGAGGACAAGGTCTACCCGGAATTTCGGTCTCTGACACAAAAACCACAGAAGCCAGTGCTGCTAGGAGTACCCAGCATGTGAACACAGCAGGTCCAAACAGGCTACCCAGTGAGTCTCACCCCAGGGAGCAATTGCCATAAGGAATCTGTCTTGCTGCAAAGGGCTTACTCAAGCCTCACCTGATCTCACCTCCTAAGTGTCCCATGAAGGCCGGACAGATCTGGACATTCACTCCGAGCTGTCGATTGTAAAGGAATGGACCAAAGAATGGAGAGAAAGAAGGGGCAGACGAAAAGCAAGGAGAATCTCCATTTGAACATCCTGCAGCCTTGCCCACGTGCCTTGCCTTCTGCACCGACCATCTGACCAGCGACTGTGGAGAAACACCCACCCCAGCAAGCACTGGGGAGCCTTCCTGACAATGCAGGGGGGACCAAGTGATGCTTCTGATCTACAGTTTAAAACTCACCTGCCAACTCACTGGAGGTCCAGCACACGTCTCCCAGACACACACATCCATGTACAAACAACCACTGGGAACCACACACTGATCCCATTTTGTTGCTGCTCTCCTAGCCCATTTTTGCACATACATCCCTGCATCATAGGCAGCCCACAGCCCTCTGGCCTGTCTCCTCCTGGGAGGAGCAATCATGACCACCGAGCCAAGAGCCGGGAAAGCACTGAAGACAGGGCAGGCGTGAGGGGGGCCGCCCAAGGCCGTCTTCCCACCACACTTGAACATGGCAGAGTATATGGGGCCCCCAACAGGCTGCAGCTGTATGTTCTATGCCCACCTCTCCTGCCTGTGGTTGGCATTTGGCTGGTCTGGAAAAGCAGAGTGATCAGTTGAAGAGCTCCTTCTCTGAGGGATTTGGCCAAAAAGGAGACCAGCCATCAGTGGCAAGGTTAGGTCTTGGATCCCTGGAGACAGATCTGCATCTCCTAGGAGAACTGCTGCCATCACAGTCTCTAGCAGACCGGATTGCTTTCATTGATGGTGCTTTCCAGCATCTATTTTCTCCACTTGTTCTATTACAAGTGGTTTGATTTAATCTGTTTCCATTGAGAGGCCTTTGGCAGATAGGGTTTATAAGTAAATGGGCATCATCTCTTCCTTCTCTTAGGGTCAACACAGAGAAGAGATTTGGACAATGGCTGTGCTGATAAAGCAAGCATCAGACAGAAAGTGCTTAGAAACAGCTACGTGGTCCAAGTATGATGTGGCAGATGGCAGATAAGGTCTCAAAAAAGGATCCTTACTCAACCAACTTCCAAGGCTAGGCTGGAGCTGGGGCATTTCCCATCTGAGGGGTCCAATGGACTGATTGGCATCAGTCCTTCAAGGCCAAATGGGACAGGACCTTTTCTCCAGGATGCTTGGCCAAGCCTTCCTGGGGGTCCAGTACATCTCACCCCACTGCACAGATAGATACAAGGCAAAACTAAGCTTTGCATGGGCAACCAGTCATGAGGATGGCTGTAAGCAAGCAAGTTGTCAGGGTTGTTCAGGCGCATTAGGAGGTGCAGCACTTGTGCATTAATTCAAAGCGGGAAACAAACAGAAAGCAGAGGCAGCCATACCTGGGATGGCTGTGGGCTGGGCCGAGGTCCTGAACACAAAATGAGCTGCCTTGGATTTTCCTTGCTGGTTCTCAGCCACCACGTAGACCTCATACTCAGCATTCCAGTCCAGGGACTTCAGCATGACGTGGTCACTGCCAGACGGGAGCCTGATCTCTGGTTTCCACTCGGAGGAGAGCTTCTGGGAGAAACCGGCAAGAAGGATACAAGAGACCAAAAAAGCTTTAGATAAAAGTACTGGTAAGACAAAATAATAGGCAGAACTTACGAGATTCAATAACTTTTGGCGCAAAACCATGAAAATAAGAAGCAATGATGGGGGTGGGCATGGTGGCTCACGCCTATAATCCCAGCCACCTTGGAAGGCCGAGGCGGGTGATCACCTGAGGTCAGGAGTTCGAGACCAGCCTGGCCACCATCGTGAAATCCCATCTCTACTAAAAATACAAAAATTAGCTGGGCGTGGTGCTACACACCTGTAGTCCCAGCTACTCTGGAGGCTGAGGCAAGAGAATGGCTTGAACACAGGAGGTGGAGGTTGCAGTGAGCAGAGATCATATCACTGCACAGACTCTGTCTCAAAAAAAAAAAAAAAAAAAAAAAAAAAAAAAAAGCAATGATGGGACATGGTCTTTATTCTTTACCAGCCTGAAAAATTGCACAGGTCAGGAGGTCAAGCTTGCATGCTGGCAAACACAAGCAACAGCAGAGGCCAGTGTGGCATTGGGCCAACCCCGCCAAGGTCCCATCACCTTCAGGGCATGCAGAGACTCAAGCACCACCCCTGTCTCCCAGGCTACACTCTGGTGCTGGGGACATATGCATAAGGATGTCCTAGAAGGGTAATAAAACAAGTACGTTTCTTGCCATATTTCAGGATGCTGCTTAAGTCAAGGTGGGTGACTCACCTTCCTGATGTGTGAATACTGTGTAGATTCCAGTTTCGTTAAAAATGGAAACTCTTTTTGTTGAGCCCTTACTAAGAGCTAGGCACTACAAAAGCTTTACACACATTTTCTCGTTGTATTCCTACAACACGCCTGTGGGGTTTTGTCAGGCTCTTACTAAACCCAATGATGGGGAAGTGAGGGAGATGTAAGGTGACTAACGTAAAATCACACTGCAGTCAAGGCTGGAGCTAAGTTCTTTTGGGCCCAAAACTATGATCTTTCCTTTTTTTTTTTTTCTTAATCATGTTCTTGAAAATAACGGTTTTAATCGATACAAAATAGCTATACATATTTTCAGGGTACATGTGATAATTTAATACATTCACTTAATTTGTAAAGATCAAGCCAGTGTAATTGAAATACCCATCACCTTAAATATCTGTCTTTCTTTAGGCTAGAAACATTTGCGTTATTTTCTTCTAGCTAGTTTGAAATATACAGTAGGTAATTGTGAACTACAGTCACCCTACTGATCTATCAAACACTTGGCTGTATTTCTTCTATCAAACTGTATTTGTTCCCATCAATCAGTCTCTCTTTGTCTTCTCCTCCTCTCATGATCTTTCCTTTCTATAGTAGGGAGCTCAACAAACATCTGTTGGACTGAATAAGGTTTTTCTATTCCATGCAGTGTGGCCTGGTCTCCACAACTGCAGCAAACAGATGGAGGTACCTCAGGACTAAGTTCTGCTGTCAAGTCCAACAGTGGGCTGCTCAAAGGGCCCACAAAGAATGATAATTAGGTAACCACCTCCCTCACCAAACAGTTGTGGAAGAAGACATGGAAGGCCTGAGAAGTCTTCAGATGGTTTCACAATTGCGCAGCCCATCTCTTTGCAATCTTTGGGCTTTTCACAAGGCAGATGCCCTGGGGTATCTGCCGGGCACACAAGAAGTCTTGATAGATGTTTATTGCATGACAGGCTGCTCCTTGGAAGGGCAGAACACAACAGCACTGTCACCTGGACAGTGGTCTAGTAACTGTTGTAGGCCCATGGCTAAGGCTGGATGAGGAGTTATCTTACAGCAAAGCAGTCCTCCCAGGCAAAAGGGTTTGCACTAGCCAAAGAGATGCCTTTAGGAATGGGACAGTGCTCATGCTCTACGGGCAAATGCCAGTAGTGCTGGAAGGGGAATTCTAGTTTCCTTAGAGTCTAACCAGTCTGGCTATGCTGTAAGCTAGGATGTGTATATATCACTATGTGGCTCCATTTTCATTTAAAACAAAGCAATTCAGGTATCTTTCCTCTTCATTTCTCTGTCTTCCTTGCAAACATCATTATACAAGAGACAACCAGAATCTAGAGAAAATGTTATATTATACTTATCCATAATATAAAATTATAATATTTAGCAAACATGAATGAGGTTTTGAAGTGAGAGAGGGTGGTTAAGGTTGTTGAAATCTAACATATTTCAGTGTTGTGCCCAGTCGTGTCTTTCTAATGCAGAGCTGCCTGCTGCTGCCACAGTGGCTCCTCAGATGAACTGACATCCGACGTGGTTGGAGATGTCATACGGGAGATGGTTCCAGCCTGAGCCCGCCTCTTAGCAGTAACCATAGTGACCATTTATAAAGGTTTCCAAGTGTCAGGCACATTTCAGGTTCTTTGCATATATTATAATGCATCTTTATAACAACTCAATAAGCTATTTTATCCCCATTTTACAGATGGAGAAATTGAAGTTCCGAAAGATTAGGTGACCTATTCTTCCAGAATAAGTAGTAAAGCTAGAATTGGATGCCATGTCTGTCTGGCTCTAAAACCTATGTTCTGTCCACGGGACCACATCAGGATAACCATTGGAAAGGCATCCCAGCCTACCATATCTCTGCTTCCAGGGGTATATTGGGGGCCACCTGCCTAATCCTTGCACCCTACTTGGCAGTGAGGAAGCCATGGGGACCTCTCATTCACTGGGATCTCTGGACTGGGCCTCAGGGCAGTGACAGGCCTTTCCTACTATTTCAGCTCACACCTGCTTACCAATGAAGTGGGAACAAGGCCTCAGCAGCTGAGAAGTGTGCCTGCAGGGCTCTGTGCTGAACCCACTCTCCAGAAGGCTAGCTAGTTAAAGACCTATCACTTCCACAGGACCTGATCACAAGGCAGAGAGGAAGTAACTCAGCTTCCCAGAAAAAGTCTTCCTTGGGGCTATATGAAGAAAGGAGATTGCTCCCTAGGAAGCAAGAGGTTATTGCTCTACTAGGAAACCCCAGCAAGAGGTTATTCTCAGTGCTCAGATGTGGCCTCTTAATCTCTTAGCCATTGGTTATAGTTGAAGATGACCAAGTGCCATTCTAAAACCAAAATGGAAAGGGTGATTTTCAGTGTGGGGGTTGCGATAAAAGGTGCAATGAGGGGAATCTTAAGTGGGTGGTGAGCAAACCAGGAGAAGATGGCTTAGAGCCAACTTGCTGTTAGCAGGATTAGGACAGCTCAGGTGGCCAGGTGAAGGGCTGGTGAGGGAACTGGCATTGTTTGAGGACCTTAGGCAGCCGTGGGCAGTGGGGAGAGCCCAGTCTCTCAGTCAGGCTTGGATTCAAACTGCCTCACCCAGCTGCGTGAGATCCGGCAGTTATTGACTGCTGTACACCCACTTACTTCATCTGTAAAGAGGGGATAATGGTAAGACCTACTGCACAGGGTTCTTGTGCAGAGAAAATGCATGTGATCACAGTGACAGTGCAGGTGCCCAGCCTACAGTACACATGTTATCCAAGGTAGTGATTCTTATATATTAGTATGGCATTTACAAGAAGTACTAGATAATGGCAAAATAACTTTGTAGGAAAGTTCAAGACACAGAAAAACCAACCACGGTATGGGTTTGTCACCACCACAGTCATCTACGACGTTTCCAAATGGACCCAGTGTGAACATGACCTAACAGCTGTAGGGCCGTCTTGGGATTTAAAGCCATGGCCAGGGCCCATGGGCCACCTGCCAGACACAGAATAAGACCCCATCCCACCTCTGCCCCACCTGGGCTGCCCCTGTTGTTTCCCTAGCAAGCTGGGTGTCAAGGTCGCAGGGTTCTGGTGAAGTCTGAGAAGGAGGCCACTCACCGCTCGGTATCTGACCAGATAGTGTCTGATGGGGGAGCCGCCGTCATCCTGCTTGATCAGGTTCACTTTAATAGAGTTTCCATCCTCTCCCATCTGCCCTTCGAGCTTAGGTGCACTGGGTTCCCCTGAAACAGCCAGTTAATTCACATGAAATTCTCATCCACAGAATGAAAATCCAACACATCCGAATGGGATGGAGTGACAGGGTGGGGCTGGACACTTTTCTTGCTTTCTCAGAAATTCAAATGGTTAAAAAGCAATAAATATAAAACTGAATTCCAGGTAGATGCCTCAGACTGAGCCCAAACTGAGAGTGCCTCTTGGGGATGTGCTGGTAAATAGCCTTGCTGTGAGCAGGGTCCTTTCACCATTTTAGGAATAGGTTTTTTTTTTTTTTTTTTTTTTTCTGTTTCACTGGTACTTATGTTTCCTTTTAGCTGGTCTTACAACTGAAGATTTAATTTTTATAAGCCTGACACATCTTGAGGAACAGCCTGAAATAGGAGAAAATGTAAGTGTTTGAGTAGGAAACTCCCACCTATAAAATTATTTTGCAAAACAGCCCAGTTTCTGGCCGGGACATATCACTCACCCCTGGGGCTAGGAGGCCTGATCTCTAGTGGGAATAAATAATGCTGCATTCTTGGGACTGGCTTCTCATGAATGACATTTTATTACTTAGATTCATTTAAAAAATAAGAAGTTTCCGGTTGTGATTAAATAAAGCACAGCTTGCCCCAGGCAAGTTTTTGTAAGTATCCTTATGGCTCTCATGCAAGTTTCCTGTAAGTATCCACTAATGGTTCAAATGAGTGAGTGCTAATCCTCAAGATTTAATGTGTTAAAGTAACAATCAGTGCAGTCTTCTTTGTGAGAGGAGAGAGAGAAAAATGTCTTTAGCATTTCTCAACAAAGTTGTTTCTTGATTTGCAGTATACACTCAGCTTGTAGCACTGTGAATCCAAGGTTGAGAAGGAAGATGAACTTGCATGTGACAAACTGCTAGGGCTAGGATGGTTCTCCAGTGAGTAAGGCACTAATTTACTTTAAAAGAAACAAGTGCATTAATATATGCTGAAAGTAATAAGGTGAGAGGACATCTCATATACAAAGTTAAAATTAAGATTTAACACACTGGGGAATCCTGCACTTCTGTGAAGAGCTATCTCTGCATCTATTTCACAACCTCAGAGAGAAAACTTGGAGAGGCTACGGAACAGTTATCTTCTGGGTGGGTCACTCTGGCTTGCTCTCTGGAAAACAGAATCACAGACATGTGACAGAAGAGCCACAAAACGGCTTGTCACCAGGGCTTGGATCTAAGCACCTAAAACTACACCACTGGCCATTTATGAGACGGCTACAGGCACAGCGAGTGTCATGCCTCACTTCTCATTCAGCTACTCTGGGAACCACCTTCCTTTGATACAAGGAGGAACCAGACAGAAGACTGAGGAAGAGCCACTACTTATCATCGTAGGGCCAGCAGCATGCGGATCACCTGGGCGCTTGTTAGAAATGTAACAAGATCCTTCCAGTGATCTGTGTGCACATTTAGGTTTGAGAAGTAGCAGTAACAGGGATAGATTAAAAGCTACAACAAGGAGGATGCATAATGTCTGGAGGATATTTAGGAAAAGTTGTGCTTATTATTCGTTTTCTTAGATCAATAGTTAAGGACAAATAAAAACAGGAATAAAAAGATGAATGGACTTCAGGCAAAGACCTGTCCTGTTTTAAAGCCACTATCTAGCCCCGGGCCACAACTATTCAGTGGAAAATAGGTAGAAATTTGGTTTAGACACGTCAAGGTATTTAGGCTTTCCAAATTCCTGTGGACTGTCCCAAGTCCCAGACAATACATCAGTTATGTCTACATCATTATAGATATCTAGCACTAAAAAGCGACTCAAAGTGGCATAGATTTTAGATCAAGGCAGGAGCTCTGTGTAGATTCAGAAACGCTGAACAAATAGGAGACACAGGAGAACTTTACAAATTGTATTCTCTGATTAAATTGGGGTGACCAACTCATCCCGGTTAGCCTGGAACATTCCAGGTTTTAGCACTGCAAGTTCAACATCCTGGGAAAGCCTTCAGTCCCAGGCAAACTGGAATGGTTGATGACCCTAGACCTACTGCAAATGAACACATTATTTTAACTTTGTTCACTTAGAATCGCGACACTGACTCTGTGCTGACTCTGACCCGCCCTAGCATGGAGGGGATTTTTATAGGCAGCGTCAGTGGCCCTTCCAACACGCCCACTAGTCAAGGACTGCGTCCTTCTCCCAAGGCCCCCTTTTAGGGATCAGTCCACTGGGGCTTCTCTGGCTGCACGTTCCTAATTAGTTCCTCTTGAAATTGAGCAGTGTGAGTTTTCAAGGCTGAATCAATCCTGCAAAACACTGTCTCTGAACTCTGCATCATGGGGAGTCTGTTGCCTCGATCGAGTTTCATTCCACATTTACAAAATATGGGCCCTGAATTGGATGCTCTTTAGGGCTCCTTCCAGCTCTGCTGTCACGTCAAACAGTGACAGCCACTGCACTAGCACAGACTACTAACTACACCTGGGCTGTTTCTCATGACATTGTGGGAAACAGAACATAAAATACAAGACTTTCAGCCAATTTTAGGGAGATGCACTTCAAGGTCAACAATTTCACATCTCTAAGGCAGAAATTTGTCAACTTTTTGCTTTAAAATGTTGAAAAAGTTATCTCAAAAGTTTTATCTTTGAAAAGAGACCCCCAAGTCTCTTCAAAGACATAAGAATAAAAATCTCTCTAGGGAATCCTGCATACACCAACTTCCCTGATGAAAGTACTCTCTTATCTTTAGATTTGTTTCAGAAAAAATGTAATTTGAATCAGAGAAAAGCCATCCAAATCTATACCATAGTTAGAACACATTTGACACAGTTAGAACACTATAGTTTGTATCATTTTATCTCAGTGACTATCATAGTATTCTGATATGTGTGTATTATTTTCTCTTAGAATTTAGAGCATTTTATATTAAATAATAATATTGGCTGGGTGCGGGGGCTCACGCCTGTAATCCTAGGACTTCGGGAGGCTGAGGTGGGTGGATCACTTGAGGTTAGGAGTTTGTGACCAGCCTGGCCAGCATAGTGAAACTCTGTCTCTACCCCCCACCCCCCCAAAAAAAGAAAAGCTGGGCATGGTGGCATGTGCCTGTAATCCCAGCTACTCGAGAGGCTGAGGCATGAGAATCACTTGAAACCGGGAGGCAGAGGTTGCAGTGAGCCAAGATCGTGCCACTGCACTCCAGCCTGGGTGACAGAGTGAGACCTTGTCTCAAAAATAAAATGAAATAATATTTAGGTTTATTATTTAGAGTGCTTTACCTATGATTTATTCAACAGATGTGTACTGAATATCTACTAGGTCCCAGGTAGTCTATTAGGCGCTGAAGTCTCAAAGGTAAATAAGACACCATTTTGTTTGCCAAATGGAAAAACTAAGTTATGATTAATTCTCTTAAATGATTATGAGGCCCTTGGACAGATACATAATGCTTCCTATGACTTTTTTTTTTTTTTTTTTTGAGACAGGGTCTTGCTGTCACCCAAGCTGAAGTGCAGTGGCACAATCATAGCTCACTGCAGTCTTAATCTCCATGACTCAAGCGATTCGCTCACCACAGCCTCCAGAGTAGCTAGGACCACAGGCACATGCCACCACACTCAGCTAATTTTTAAATTTTTTGTAGAGATGGGGTCTCACTATGTTACTGAGGCTGGTCTTGAACTTCTAGGCTCAAGCTATCCTCTCACCTTGGCCTCCCAAAGTACTAGGATTACGGGTGTGAGCCCCTGCACCCAGCCTATGACAGTATTTCTACAGGAAGATCATATTCAACTAATATCACAGAGATTTTGACCGACTTGGTGGCTCTGTAACT
The DNA here is from genome assembly GCF_009828535.3 of Hylobates moloch. Lineage (NCBI taxonomy): Eukaryota > Metazoa > Chordata > Mammalia > Primates > Hylobatidae > Hylobates > Hylobates moloch. The sequence continues at coordinate 85,889,302 of NW_026652286.1, read as the reverse complement.
TGCTGTGAGTACATGAAAACATGGAAAAAGCACTTGTTTAATCAAGTGTCTTATCTTCCAGTGTTCACTGTCAGCAAATTCTCTTAAAGATTAGAAATGGGGTTAGAGAAACTTTCTTAGGCTTTCTACGCAAAGCCTGATGAGGGAGGGGCTGTGGCGGGAGAAAAGGGACCTTGCCATTCAGGAGGCTGACTGCTTTATCGAGCACATTAGCAGAAGAAATGCCTGAGAGAGTCCTGATGTGCACTGTGTTCTGAGATGGCTGCCCTGATTGAAATCATCATGAGTAATTTCAGTAAAACCAATATTGTAATTATTTGTAAATGTTGGTTTGCGATTCAGCAGCAATCGGCAGGTCGCTCCCAGAAGACCCCTGGGGTTAATTACACCCTTGGAGTTTCGCTTTAGCCATGAGTCAAATGTTCCCCCCAAAATGTATTATGTAAAGACTACACCAACGGAACATTAAAAAGAAACTTTGCCAATAACAAATATAAAGTATTGTGCAGTTCTGGTATTTTCTAGCAGGATGTGAATCATGAACTCAAGAAAATAAGAACGTACCATAGAGGCCACATATAGTCAGATATATCATAGGCAGGTCCTAGGAAATTGGTTTCCCTTAGAAACCATAATTGAAATGTATATTTCTGGCCATGCCGATTGCAGGTTCTCTGTTTGTAATTACTGTGCTACTGTACCCTTAAATCTGAATCGGCTTCATGCCCTTCCTCTCATCAGCAGAAGCCCCAGGAGTTAGAAAACTCCGCTGGATATCTGAATTCCACAACAAAAATTATAGCAAATCCAGGGTACTTGGACAGCATTGGTGAATTTTAGCAGGAAAACAATATTCTATTTCTCACTCAAAGGAGCCCGAGCACCAAGAGTTAGCTGTGTCTTCTGAATGAAAGGCTGGGGTGGGTGCCAAACAGACATCCTCAAGAAAGCCTCTATCTAGGGCTGGGCACAATGGCTCATGCCTGTAATCCCGGCACTTTGGGAGGCCGAGGCGGGTGGATCACCTGAGGTCAGGAGTTCAAGACCAGCCTGGCCTACATGGTGAAACCCCATCTCTACTAAAAAAATTAAAAAATTAGCCGGGCATGGTGGCATGCATCTGTAATCCCAGCTACGCAGAAGGCTGAGGGAGGAGAATTGCTTGAGCATGGGAGGTGGAGGTTGCAGTGAGCAGAGATCGCACCACTGCACTCTAGCCCAGGTGACAGCGAGACTCAGCCTCAAAAGAAACAAAACAAAACAAAACAAAAAGCCCTCCATCTGTGTTCTCTATTCATCCACTTTGTGTTCTCTCTCATACAGATCTGCACAAAGTTTCAGGTGTCTGAGCATAAACCCATGATAAATGTGGGGCTTGCATTACAATCTTTCACTTTTCCTATCAAATAAGACTGTCTAGTTTTAAAAATACTGTTCATTTTGTTTATCGTAACTCCTGTCTCCTTTGGTTGATTATTTCTTCCAAGCAATTTGAAACTTGTGTTATGTATACCTTTTTACTCTTAGTTTTTGGAAAGTCCAAAATGTATGACTTAGCTATTCAAATATGAAGCCTATTTACTTTTTCCAAGCCAGAAACATTACAATTATATCCAGAAGTTAGACATGTGGCTGGTCCTTAGGGGATCAGCAAAATATCTGAGGGAATCAGGATTTAGCGTTACTAGACCACTAATTCTCTTTCCTGAAACAAAGCTCTTAGCCCTCGATGACAAAAGAATCAGATGTGATCTATGTTGCATACATTCCTGGATCCTCGTGGCTCTCCCTGGTGCCTCTTTTGGTAACCTACCTGGCTATTCTAGGGATGTTGAGTGGCTTTCGGACAATCCCAAAGAACAGCCTGGCAGCGTAAGGGTGGGTATTAATTTGTCTTAGGCATTGTTCCTGCTAGATCAAGCTTTTGGGGTAAAGTTTTTCTTTTCCCCCGGATGCTTTTCTCTTCAGCATCAAGGCTTTGCTTGTGCCTGAGTGACCAGAATCTTTGCCATCCTAGTCCTTGGCTCCAGGGAGCCTCGGGATACACAATGAGTGAGTGCGGGCATGGCCAGTTCCCAGCTTGCAGAGCAAGGATGCTGAGCTCCCTGCGGCCACACTCACTAAGGCATCTGGTCTATAAATCCTTTCCAGCACCAGTCTCCTGAGGAATTATGAATGTGAGAGTACGTGTTGGGGTGGGGTGGCAAACAGCAGCACGAAGTACAAATTAAACAGCAAGCAATGGGCTCTGACAGACTGAACCACAAAAATACCAGTTCCCTTCTCGCGGGTGTCATGAAAACACCAACAGATTAATTGATCAATTATCTTTGTTTCATCATCTTAAAAAGAAAATATGACCAGGAAGGTATGGCTTGTGGTTATGGGGCTGATCCAGGCTGAGGAAGTTATGACAGAAATAACTGCTATCATCAACAGTTAACTTGGCTCCTGCCTCCAAGGCCACAAGGGGGGCTTGTGCCCGTCTTCAACTCTATTTCATGGACATTAGACTGATTATGAAGAAGAATGTGGTTCCTAGGGAGTTTCAACCCTCATACTGGTGACCCTAAGGGAACTGGCAGTTTCCAAGGCCAGCAGCAGCCCACAGTCCCTGCCCACAGGATTCGGGCTGACACACCTCACTGCCTTTTTCTTCAGCCCCTTCCCACTGACTCTCTACCCTGGGAACCTCCAGTGCAGGGAATCCTTAGAGATAAAGGCAATTAGAGCAGAAACCCTGGTGAAAAGTCTGTGTCGACCTGCCAGAGATCGTGGCAATCCAGACACACAGCTGTAAAAAAATAAAGGAGGGAGTGGAAGGGGTGGTTAGTGATGTTTTCAATCTAAGAAGGAAGAGTGGGTGTTAAAGAGCTTAGCTCATCAGAATCAGCATTTCCTAGTACGAGTCAGTGTCAGTAGCTAAAGAAAAAAAATATCATTATGAATGGCTGGGGAGGGAGCCATGCTCAGACATGCAGCACACGGACAGAGGGGTGCAGGGGGCTTCTCATCTCACACATGCTGCTGGTGGGGAGTCCCATTTACACAGAGTCCTCAGTAGCTGGTGGACAAAGCCACGGCTCCATGGAGTCATTGGAGGAAGCCCTGCAGTGACATGATGCCATGACCTTAGAAATCAAAGTTTGCATCCTCACTTCTTCTTTCCTGGGACAGGTGTCTAAGCTTATCTGTCACAATCCTCTACAGGCCAAGCCCTGTAGGCTCAGGAGCCAAGTAACCATAAAGGATGGGGCTCAATCCCTGTTATAACCTCCCTTCTCCTTCTGAGTTGCCATACTTCACGCAGTGCTGCTGGATTCTGTAAACACTGCCCACTGAACTCAGGGTAGATGGAGCATCCAGCTTAGGTTATGCATATCCCAGGCAGTTTTCTCTTTTTGAGGGAGTGCAAGGTGGACAGGGAACATCAGATGTCACCAATTGTTGGGTGTACAACCCATTGACAGCAGAAAGTTCCCCCTTCACCCCCCAGCTTACTCTCACTTTTCTCATTTAGGCCCAATTCAGCTTAAATCTTTGCTAATACCCAGGGAGAGGAGGTGATAACTGTCCTTAACTAAGCTTTATTGCTCTCCTCCATGAATTTTATTGGCCCTGACCTCTTCATTCCCTTAAATTTTATTGTTAAAGGCCAATTCCTGCTGCTTGCGGGGCTCACCTGAATAAGTCCTCAGCTTGCCCCCTTGCAGATGGCAGGAGAGGGTCTGTCATGGATGAGGACATGGTTCCAGGAGGGGGTAATCATAGCTTTGGAATTCTCTAAGGCTCTCAGCGATTTCTTTTTTTTTGTTTTAGGTAATGGCCACATTTTTTACCAACAGCCAAGATGACTGCTAAGGAGTGTTTCTATGGCAACTGCAGAAAACACCTTTAAACATTTCTTGCCCTGGCTTAAAATGTCTGGAAGAGAGCTCTCTTTAGAGGAGTGAATTAGTGTCTACCTTATTAACAATGTGCACTTTGTTTCGTTCTGAATTATAGCATTGCACAGAAATGACCAAGCTTGTTTTAAAAAAAGAAATGAATAGGTTTCAAATTCAGCATCCAGTAACTGCTCACATTTAAGATTTCATGGTGAAGGCCCAGATCTTTTTCCAGAACATCAGCTACTGAACAGTCATCATAAGTCTGAAAAATATCTAGTCTTGCTGATGGTCAACCTTTGGGAAATCAAGAAAATACAATATTTTGGGTGGGACTTGTAGTTTAGAAAATCTTAAGCTCTCTATATTCTCTGCCCTGAGACCTGCATATTCAGATGATTTTTAAAGGTAAGCCCAATTGATTGGCATGGACTGCATCAGACGTTCTTCTGCTTCTGGGACATTCCCACCTTATTTCATACAATGTACATACCCAATATCGCCTTTTTGGAAATGAGCATGGCTCATAGGCAAGTCCAGGAGTCTGGCTGTAAATGGGACTACATTGGGGCCAAGCTGACATCCCTATAAAGCTGAAGGGCTCAGAGATGGGAAATGTGGAGGGTGAACGAGAGGGAAGGTACACAGGGCTAACACACAGGAGGAGAACAAAACACAAGAGCAGACCAGGAACAAAGGACATGCGAGACCAGCTGTTGACGGTTTTGTCTGTGTGGATGTCGCCCAATCAGTTCTCAGAGAAGTGAGGTCAAACAGGGACCCCTCGCATGCACGGGCACACCGGGGGGTTATTGGAGTTAGTTTTGCTTTCGTGATCCATGTAGCCCAAGTCTCAGGGTGTGATTTGAAGTAAAACATTTCAGTTAGGAGAAAACTGAATGCATATAACTTAAAGGGCAGGTTCTGAATAGGTGTTTGATTTTAGTGAGGGAAGCTGTGAGCAGAGGCTTGCTTCTCTCCTTCTGGTAAGCGAGAAATGTTTTAACGAGGTTGTGACAGTCACAATATTAACTAATTATTTTGTCACCGCTATGCACTTAATTAGGCTATAATTTTATTTCCTTTGCTGCAAGGGTCAATCATGTGTTTCTTGATTACACGGAGATCTCCATTCATGGTAATTGCCAAGTGACTTTTGCTTTGATTTTCTCCCCCTTCCTGGGGGAGGGCCACTCTTAAAAAGTGACTCCTCGGTAATCACAGCCAAACTGCTCTAATCCAAATTCTTAAATCTCTTATTTCAGAAAGTCCTCAATGTGTATGAATTTTATGAAGCACTCTCACTGGGTTTTGAACAAATACAACCTTTGCAATTGATATATTTCACTCTGTAGCATTTCAAGGTTGTAAACATTTTCACAGGAATGTGACTCACTTTAGAACAACTGTGGTGTTTAGAACTACCGGATGAAGTTAAATAACAATGCTATAAAGCTAATTTGCCAAACACCTTTCTGGGAAATAATTTTTATGAACCATCTGGTAAAAATTCAAGTTTGCAAACTGTGCTGTGGCTAATGTGGGTTGACTGTAGAGAACAGTTTGTGTGACCAAAGTTCTTGAAGCAAAATACCAAACCAAAGGTTGTCGTGATATCAAATTGTCATGTCAAGTTTGCAAGGAATGATGAATTCTGGATGTGAATTGAGAACAAGAGGAAAGCTCTCAAATGGCTTTGCTTAGGAAATCTGAGACAGGAAGAAATGAGTGTGCCCTATGTGCCAGGCCGTGGTCCCAGATTTATTTCACTAATCAGAACAAAGAGTTTTACCTTCTGTTCACCAGCGTGGACGACATCATCAGCACCATGCAAGCCACATGACAAAGTCACATGATACGCACGCACATGATATTGGTTGAAAGGAAAGTGGAGGAGGTCACATGGAAAATACAAAAAAATTAAAAACTGATGTAAACAATGGGCAGGGAGAAAAATCAACAACAAAATCACAGACTAAATAAAAGGAGAAATCAAATTAAATTAGCAGCATATATAGGAAACATTGGGAGGGCAGCGAAACTGCCCAGAAATAGAAGAATAATAAATCATAAAGAGCATTTGGTTAACAACACCAATAAGCATTAGCTACGGCTGCAACACTACATATTAATACCACATCAGGAGCATGTAAACTTGTTTTGAAATGGGGAGGTGTTGCTGTCAGGACCCAGATGTCAAAGTCAATCCAGGAGACTGTTAAAGGAAAAGAAAAAAGCAAGTTATTATCCACAGATTCCAGAAACGTCTCAGCATCCTTGGGAAACAAGGGCAATGAAACAGAATACGGGTCATCAAGGAAAAGTCCTGAGAGTCTTAAGGTGAAGACTGTGTGCCCTAGAAGAACAAAAGATTGTATTAAATTAAGAAGAGTCATTTCATTTTTCCTATGGTATAAGGAGGAGGGGAGCATGGGCTGAATGAGGCTGGGTGGATGCATGCCAGAGATGGTGGCTTTGAGGATCTTATCTCACTTCTTTCTCCACAAACCCATATTATTCCTGAGACCTCAGTGAGCCTCCCTAAAGTTAAGACCCATATAAAGGAAGAGGCCAGGGCAGACTAGGGAATGAGTTTCCTTCCGATGGTTGAGACAATGGCTATGTTGACACTAAACAGCAGAAACTGTACCTTTGGCCCAATGTGCTGAGACTCTGACATTAAGCACATGTTTGGTCATTTGTGGTTAAAGTTTTTTGTTTGTTTTGAAACAGGGTCGTGTTTGATTACCCAGGCTGCAGTGCAGTGGCATGAAGATAGCTCACTCCAGCCTTGACCTCCCCAGCTCAAGCAATCTTTCTGCCTCAGCCTCCTGAATGGCTGGGACTACAGGCATGTGCCACTATGCCCAGCTAATTTTTCTATTTTTTGTAGAGATGGGGGTTTCGCCATGTTAGCCCAGCTGGGCTCAAGTGGTCCTTCCACCTCAGCCTTCCAAAGTGCTGGAATTATAGGCTTGAGCCACGGCACCCAACCTGATGTGGTTAAAGTTATATCTTTAGACTTGTGGTTGCGCTGATAAGACATAAATTTGAGATTTACAATGAAAAAAAAAATACTTTTCTTGTGTGGATGTAAAAGCATTCCTTTTGGTCCTATGTTGTGACTGAGTGATCTTGACTTGTTAAAAGGCATTTTGGGTTTCTGACCTTAAATTTAAGAGGCCAGGGAAAGTTTTGGCCACTGCCAATTGAGGCTGAGGGAGAAGGGCAAAGAAGGGAGATGAAGACACCTTTCTGTGTAAAGAACACCGCTGGTTAAAAATAACCTGAGAGAAATGTTTTAACCAGGCTACCTCTTCCCTCGCCACTGTGAGCTGATAGAATGTGTGCTTCTTTCTTATTGTCTGGCATTACACAGATTCAGGCACCTTCCAACCAAAGGGGCCTTACAGGGATTATATACAACTAAGCAATTGCTCCTTTGGTTTATTTAGAATACCTTTATTCCCTCATAATTATAAATGGGTACACACACACACACACACACACACACACACACACACAGGCAAAACTGGGAGATATTTATTTTCAACCCCACTGATGGATTGATGATCGATGGATATTCACATGCTGATAGCTACTCTGCTTAGTTCCACTACAATTCACACGTGCTACATTTCATCTTACTAGTGAGAAATAAGTTCATGCTAAACTCAGGCTGCTGCCCAATTGTGAGCGTCTTTCCTTTATCTCAGTATCCACTGGGACCTACAATTTGGGTCAGTAGTCAAGTGGCTCAAAATAAAATGACTCAAACTTTCTTCCCTTTGGATGTCACAACTAAGCATTTTGTCTGTGGGCAGAAATGTCTGATGTTTAAAAATTAAAGACATGTCAGGGGAGAGACACCTAATTCCTTCTTCAGGCAAAATCTGGAGCCAAGATTGTGTTTCACTAACAGAGGGGACCAACCTACAGTGAGCCACCTGAAATACGACACAGTTGTACAAATACATTATGTAGCTTTCTCCTACTGTGCCTAGACACACATTGCACCAGGCTGAAAAAGGGCAGGAGCGACACTGTAGAATAAGAAAGGGGTCTGTTAGCTGCATTCCTTTTCCAAATGTAAAAAAAAACCCCTCATAATCTGAATTAAACCCATGCGAGCACAGCCTATTGTCACCAGCTCTGCTCTGCTGACAAAATGAAACCTCAAAAGCATCAGGAATTAAAATTCATCGCAGCACACACACGGAGGGAACACCAAGAAAGCAGACCCTTAGTTGTGTTCTGCAGAAGAAAAAAAAGAACCATTTCATGCAACACACAGAACCAGGAAACTCTTTTCTTCTCTGTTCAATTATGTATTGGAAAGCTTGGCCCTGGGAGCTGGAGTTATACTTTGCATACCTGCTTTCTGCCTTCTTGTTCTGCTTGATGGGATGTATGCCATTTTTTTTTTCTGTGCAACCAGAAATATTATAAAATCTAAAACTCCCACACAGCTTTGATGCTTGAACACTATAAACATGCACGCATACTCATATGGATTCTTCAGGGGATTCAAGTCCTCCACACGCATCTTACTTCATTAGAGCATTATAAAGACCAGCTTGGAACATGTTACAGCGGTGATTCTGTGCAATGTTTTCTACGATGAAAAAAGAGGATACAGTCTGGCTCTTGACTTTATTGTCAAGAGATAAATTCCAGCATTTTCATCTGGACTCTCAACCCAGGGGGAGCCTGGATTAGGCTTTTTCTGCCCATCATTTTTCTAGCACTGAGGCGGGAGCCTGAAAGGAGACAGCAGGAAGGAGCTCTCTCCTTCCCCTGCGCTCTGCGTACGGGGAGACAAAGCCGGGCATGCTGTCAGGAAGCAGCGGCTCCTTCCTTCTCGGCATCACCCTCTCCCTTTCCTCAAGCAGCCATTTTCTCCTATTCCTTCCCTCGCTCTCAGCTCTCTGTCTTTTTGCCACTGCTAAATTAACACGCGCATGAGCGTGTGTATTTCAGAAGGAGGGACAGCAAAGCGAAAGCCGGGAAGGAGATGCTGTTCTTTTGTGTCCTCAGCGTTTGCCTAATCCTTGGCTATTTTTAACTAGAGAGTCGATTTGGAAAGGCCTCCTCATGCACGGAGTAGTCTTCCAATAATCAACCCTGTTCTTTTGCTGATGCTTGGTTTGCTCTCTTGGCCAAGCAGACGGCATGCTTAGGAAACCACACCAGGCTAGGAGCCTTCATGCATTCACAACTGTTGCTTTTAATAAAAGGGAAAACAACAGGCAGTGCTGTAATCCAGAAGTCGGCTCTACAACAAGCGATCAGAGGTCTGGCCGAGAGCAACTCAGCCCTGTACTCACTAGCTGGTTCTGTGGTTGCAAGGGCAGGAAGAGGCCAGGTTGCTAGGGAAACATGACAGACAGAAAAGGCACAGAAAGGTGAAGGAGAGAATGGAGATAAATTAAACTCATAGCTATATATGTATATATACATGGGTGAGTATATATTATACATATGTAGGCATCATTATAAAGATGGTGAAGGAGGTATTCTCTCTCTTCTCTGAGTTATCAATATTGATATACATATTTATTTATTATTTTGAGATGGAGTCTTGCTCTGTCACCCAGGCTGGAGTGCAATGGTGTGATCTCATCTCATTACAACCTCCATCTCCCGGGTTCAAACAATTCTCCTGCCTCAGCCTCCCAAGTAACTGGGATTACAGGCACATGCCACCATGCCTGGCTAATTTTTGTATTTTTAGTAGAGACAATGTTGCCCAGACTGGTCTTGAACTCCTGGCCTCAAGCAATCCACCCGCCTGGGCCTCTCAAAGTGTTGGGATTACAGGCCTGAGCCACCATGCTGGGCCTTAATATACATATTTAAAAGACCCTTAACATACATATTTAAAAGAGATGATCAGAGATTTTGCTGACAAATGACTTTCACGCAGCAAGAGATAACATAACTCTCATTTATTTTATTAATTCCAGCTGCTAAATTCTGAGCAGTATGTTTTGTGTTCTTCACATTTAATCTTTAATTTTCATAAACACTGAAAAGGTAAGTGGAATCCATCCTTCACCTTAGATGAGACTTGGGGAGGCTTAGCAACTTATCCTAGGTCATGGAGCTTCAGGCGGAAGAAGTGGAGCTGTGATTTGAACCCAGGTCTGTCTACTTCCAAAGCCTGAACTTCGTCTGCTACAGGACGGTGCCTGGAAAAGCACTGCATGGGGTGATGGGCATGCTTCTGAGTCAACAGATGGTGACAGAGGGCTTCTGAGCTTGAGGCTTGAGTCACCTCCTGAGTCTGAGCCCAAACCACAGGGGCTTCTGATATATCAAGGAGAATAAAGCCAGCCAGGCGGCACCACCCTGCCTGCCCATTTGCTGCTGTCTGCCACTCTGGGCAGATGCTGGCATTGCATCCTGTGTCTTACTGAGCTGTGGTCTTACTTTGCTATTCCTCCCTGGAAAGCTAGGTTCAAAACTCCAAATAGTGGCAGGCCTGGAGCCCCTTCTACTCCTGCACATTCAGGAGCACAAAAGGACAGGATAGCAACATTAATTAGATCAGAAATGAGCAAGGCTTAGCCAGGATGATGAAATCTGAGAGCGACCAGCAGACATTACTGCTGGCTTGGTGGTAATGATCCCAGGTAGGTAAAGCGGAGCTGATAAACATTAAAATGTTTGTGATTTTCTTTAGGGTGGCGGGACGTGGGTGACTACTCATCCTATTTTACAGAGGAGATAAACAAGGCTCACTTGTGAAGGGTTAAACGATTTGCCTAAGCGCCTACTGCCAGGCACATCTGCCAGACACTGCCAGACACTGTTTATTTTCCCACAAATATTTACAAGAAAAGTATGCATTTATGGATAAAGCGAAAGCTACAGGCCTCCCTATCTAATTTCAATGTCTGTATCCAACTGTGCCAATTAAAATGAAGGGTAAAAACAAAACACTCCAACACATTTTCTATGACCCTGCAGAGGAGACATTTTTCTTGGTCAATTCCTTTGGCTTCTCCAAATACGAGCTTTGATCCAGCCCACTCAGAATCCTGAGGACAGGGCTGGCCCCAGGGCGGCCGCCTAGGGGATCCTGCCTGCAGGGTTTTCTATCCAGAGCAATGCTTTTTCCTCGCCTCTCCTTCAGGGAAGGCTGCCCCTCATGGATCTGAGAACCCTTATGCCTGTTTCTCTTCTCATCTGCTTCTCTAAAACCCGACGCTGCTTTCCACCAACTGAGTTGAATTATCACCTGGTGAAGGAGATAACATGAGGCAAAACAAACTGTGGCTGGTGGAAAGTGACCTGCAGAGAGATAGATGAAGAAAATGATACTCACTATCTGGTGGAGACAATGGAACAGGGGTAGACGAGCTAGCAGATGCCGCTGAAGAAAGAAAAATGAAGGTGGGGAAGAAAGATCATTGAGGCACACAGATATTGAATGAAAAAAAATGGAAGCAACAACCCTGGGGCATCAGTATGAGGAGCTGAAGTGAGTTAAAGTGGGAAGAACAACACCGTGCGTGAACAGGTGGCCAGGGCACCAGCGAGGAGCAGGGGTCTCTCTAACATCAAACCTTGAGGCTGTGCGCCTGCCAGACCCTGCAGTTCAGGTAAAGTCTGGGCCAGGAACAGCTGCACAAACCTCAGACCTCGACTGAAAACAAATATCCAGTTCAGCAGGACCAGCTGTCTCCATAGGACCAGAGGTATAGGAGGAAAGGGAATTTGGACCTCAGTTTAAGGTGAACCAGTGAAGGAGAAAATAGACATTGGCTTTTCATGTTACACATCTATATATCTGTTTCTATATAGGTATGTATTTCCATATATGACTTTATAGCAAAACCTATATGCCTCACTCATTTCAACATCTGAATGAATGAGACAGAAATGGCTGTCCTACCTAATGTGTACTACTGTATGAAGTTCATGATGCTTTATCATATAGACGATGCTGCAACCACCATTGTCTTCCAAAAACTCCCCTACAGAATGTGGTTATTTGGAGGCTGCTACATAAGAGCCATGCAAATAATGTTCAGAATTATTCTCACTCCTCCAGGGAAAAGAAATGTTGAAGAGACTGGGACTGAAATTCTAGCCAATCTTCTGTGTAGAGGATGGTTAGTTGTGCATCTGAGATACTGGGACACTGAATGGATCTTTGGTTTTTCATTGGCAAATATTTGGAAGTAGTCCCATCAACAGTCACAAAACAAAGTCCCCTTCGAGAGCTAGATGAAAATTTGGAAAAACCTCAGCATATCTCCAACACTGCCTTAATATCTAATACTCATGGTTTTGTCTTCCTTTACCTTCCACATGAGGGCATCTCATTAAACCATGAGTACAGTGTCACTGGAATCAAAGCAACAAAGAATCATAACTCATCATTATTGGATGGTCTGGTTAATTCAGGTCTCCTTCCCTCTCTTTTCTTTGTTTAGCTTGAATTGTTTGCATAGTTGTCCATATTGTTCTGGCAAAGAGATGGAATTTTACATGCTTTAACCACATATACGACAATCCATTTAACTTATACTTGCAATGTGCCACCTGGGGGACAACATATGAAAACAAAAATCTCAAGATGACTCTTTTAAAAAGTAGAGATCATTCATAATCTCTATATTCAAAAAGAAATAATCTATTTTGCTTCAAGGTACAGAAGCAAATTAAGAGGTAATGTTTGGGCAATGAAATTCTGAAGGTGGGTAGCTCAGTCATGGAGGGGAAGATTCATAGCTAGTTGTACGGAGTCTGACACAAGTAGCCCCTCTCAAGGCAAACAGAGGTTTTGAGCTTTCCTCCTGAGTGTCTTGATGGCATGCAGACATTTGGCTTAAAACATACATGAAATAGGCACATTCTCACAGGTTAGAGTTTTATTTGTTGGTTTGGAGTCATAGCTTCCTCATTAACTTCACGCACATTCATGAACTACACACAAAGGAACCTCCAGACAGGTAAGCCATGCTTACTAACTGGCAGCTTGAAAGCAGGAGTCCATTAAGTGTTTGTGGCTTTTACTAGCTCCCCCTGCTCATCCCTGCTTTGATATATCCATGTCCCTAAACATGGAAAGGTCTATTAAAGAACCAAGAAAGCAACCCCATTATTGAGACATCTCAACGAACTTCAAGTGATGAGTCAGTGCCAAATGCGCTGGTCTCGCCTGACGCCTGGCAGCCCAGGAGTCTGGCAGCAACACCTGCCTGTGCAGCACACTGGCCTCTGCTGACTCTGTGACTTCTCTTCCTTGGGGCTTAGGGTATAACCAGGGCACAACTCCAGTGGTATGAGATCCTGCTGTGCATCTGCATCCCAACAGTATTACAGGACAGGGGTGCAGTGTCAGTGGTGCCATAAGCTGGCATCAGAAACCAATGCCACTGGTTCTTGGGCTCAGTGCAAGCACACGGCTAAACTGGTGGTTGGTTCTGTTTACCTAAGTTCAGACAACCTTCGTGTCTTCCAAGAAATGGGAGTAAGAAATCAGAGAAGGTCCTTCCTAAGGCTCATCCTCAGTTCCTAGCAGCAAAAGGGTGGGTTTGTCATAGCAGTGGTAACTGCTGGCAGCATCCTCCCAATGATATCTGTTTTCAGGATGGGTCTAGGGGCAGCAGGATACAACGTGGGCTAAGTCCTCACTTCAGCAACTCTGGGAAGGTTATCAGGGCACAAAGAAAGACCATAATAAGTTATCTTTGGTGATAATATCATGTTCCCATATGTTCACCGCCTCGTCCTGCTAAAGTTCTTGCAAAAGGCATGCTCAACTCTAAGAATATGCCATGGTTCTACTTATCTAAAAGAAGTTTGCCTTTTGATTCTTCAAACCTTAATTTTATTATATGATTGAGAAAAACTGACTTTTTGTACCACTAACAATGCCTGCTGTTGTGCCATTCATGACCTACTTGGAATGCAGAGATGACACCATCCTTTTCCAAAGGGCTTCTTGGAGTCGTGGTTACTTATCCATTTTGATACTATCAGACAATAAACAACGTCTGGAGACCTCTTTTTTGTAGTTAAAAATCTAAATTTAAATTTAGATTTTTAATTTAAATTTAATTTAAATTTTAAATTTAAAAATTTCATTTTTAACATTGACTTTAAAAATATAGCTTCTGATATATATATATAGTCTCACCTTTGCAAGAACTGAGCTGGCAATGAATGAAAACCACTGTGGCCTTTGAAGTCCAAGACCCAGTTACTCTGATTCAGTATTCAAACTCCAGTTACTGGTTAGAAACTCAGAGGGGGGCCTCATCCCAGCCTTCCTCTCTTTAATGTAACTAAGCTAGCATTCATTTACTGATCAAATCCAGACCAGAGGAAACCTGGAGACTGAGTTGAACCACAAGTTAAAGATCAGGGGAAGATCCAGAAGGAAGGTTCCCTCATGCCCAGAGTGGCTCCTCTCGAACTTGCTTAGGGCATAGCTGCACGCCCAGAGCAGGTACCTGTCAGTCTGGCCTGATGGCTCCATCCCCCAACTCTGATGCCTTCGAGAGCTGGTTCATCCTGGCACCAACTCTGCTGAGGTAGGGGATTTGGCACTTGCTCAAAATCTCAGAATGCCTACATGTAGCTACTTAGTTTTTGCTGTTGCCGCAATATTTCTGAATAATGTTAAAAAGATAAGCTTCTTTGGGTACCTTTCAGGAGCTGGGAGCCTTTTTATGAAAAGACTGTACAGCTCCCTGAATACCTTTTCTTCTGTGTCTGCCTGGGTAACACCTCCCTCCGCTATTCTGGTTCAGCCTAGGAAGAACCAAATCTCAGGAGAAGGGAAGTTGAGAGGCATCTCTGCAGGCCAATGGGGTCAAACCACAGTTCATCTCTCTGTTACCCTTGTTCCCTGTGTCCTCTATGTACAGCTTACATGATTAAGGGGTGTCCTTCCAGTGGGGAATCTCCCCTTCCCTACCATGCATGGCAGAAGAGTTCCTACATTAGCTGGTTAGTCTTCCCCAAACAAGGAAATGCACACTGCAAGTAACTACATGCTAAAGAACAGAGCTGATCGGAACTAGAGATTTAACTCTGCAACGGCTGCCTGCGGGACATGCCCATGGCTCGGAACCAAAGTTCATGCTACGTTTTGACTATGGCAGCTGCTGCAGGAGCCTCCCTGGCCAGTCCTCCTATTCCCCTCCAGCTACCAAGCTGACAGACAAGAAGCAAGGAAGCAACTGAGCTCAATTCCTTTATCTCCTAAAAGCAAATATGAAAATCCTTTCAGGTTCTTTTTCCCTTCAAGGTATTTTGAATAGTAGCCTGGTGGGGCTGTGGTCACTTTCCCGGCATCCTGGCTGAAGGTGAGGCAGGGCTATAGCGTGTTATTCAGGGCCCATCTGCAGACTTCCACCATGCTTGGCTCAGCAAACATCATCTTTGCCGTGGGGTAATATCACACACAAAAATTAATAAATAAGCAACAATTTCCAAAGACACAGAAGTTGCATGCTCTAAAACAGGAAGAGTGTTAGCCTCTTGGAGTAACTTACAGACGTTAACAACAGCACAACTAGACTAAGGTCAGTGTGGTTAGGGCCCAGACAATATCATCTACTTCAGCCTCTAAGGGACAAAAAAGGGACCGGAACTAAATTAAGAACTAGAACTAGCAGATGTTAACGCTATGGAAACAGGTAATGAGGTATGAAGAGGCACTTACGTGGAGGAGGGCTATCTGCATTTCCCATGGATGGAACACAGACGAAAAGAAAAGACAAGAGACAGACCCAAGAAAAAAAAATAAGATGTAAAAGAAATGAATAGAATCCGCAGAGCACATGGAGCTGGAAACTCAAATTATCAAATTACTTCAAATCCAGAGAAAGAAGCCACTCCTGTAGAAGGAAGATAAGACAGGCTTTCCTATTTCTGGGAAGAGGTAAGGGTAATGGGTCCCTTTGCAGGCCCCTGGCTTCAAAAAGAAGGAAGCAAAGGATTCTCCCAGGTACATTTTAAATCCAGGGGTCAGAGAGCCCAGGGAACTCTGTGAACACTCAGAAATTTAGTTCTACGGTATCTTCTTTAGCTGGGTGGACTCAGGAGCTTCCCAGGGTAGTATCTCTGTCTGCAAAGGGGTATGACAGGAGCAGGACTTGCCCAGAGCCTGGCTGCTGGTGGGAAGGGAGGGCAAAGTGGGATAGGCGTAGTTTAAAGAAAGAGGGAACGGCAGAGGAAAACCTAGAGATACATCCCTTAGTGGAATCAGGGGGAAGCAATTCTCTTGAAAGAGGCTGTGAGGAATGCTCTTGCTATGGGAGGGAGAGGAGCAGAAAAGGCCAAGGCCAGGGCTACCTCTTCCCCTTGGCTTTGCTGGGTTTCCGCTGCTGCTCACATATTCTATAGCAGTTTCCATTTGTCTCTGACTTAATATCTCTGCTGCATCAAAGATCCCACAATGCATTAGGTGAACTGTCACCATCTTTACCCTCTTCCTGCAAGTCACAGGGTGCTTAGGGCTTCTGTGGCCTGTCAAAAAGCAACTTTCCCAGATCCTTTGACAACTCACTCCTGGTTTTCTCCCCACTTCCTTTAATAATGTGTTGGTGCCTCCCTCCCGGCTGTTATTCTGACAAGCTGGACCGGCTACTAGGACAGTGTCCCCAACCCCTTGGAGAAAGAGAGAATGAAGGGACTGTGTGTTAGCTGTCACTGAGAACCAGAGAACTAGGAGGTGGGGCCTCCAGGAGCAGAGGGATCTGAAAGACAAAAAGCTGTGGTCTGAACAATGGCATGGGCCAGCTCAGGGTCCCCCGCTGCCCCCAGGGAGAAGATGGTGGGCTGGGAAAAGGTGGGCAGCTGGCTTTACTTACGGACTGGCTGCGTCTTGAACTCGGAGGCTGCGCTGATCTCACCCAGCCCTTTGCCATTGAGTGCTGCCAGCCTTACGGCGTACGTTGTTTCAGGCTTCAGGCCCACGATGGTGACGATGCCCTCCATGCTGGCTGTTATAATATGGGAAGGATGACAAAAGAGTCTACTGTTAAAAATAGTGCAGTCGCTCTGGAAAACAGTAGGGAGGGTCCTCAAAAAATTAACTGTAGATTTATCATTTGGTCCAGCAATTTTATTTTTGGGCACATGCATAGAATTGAAAGTCGGGACCAAACGGATACAGATACCTGGCTATCCAGGTTCACAGCAGCATCATTCACAATAGCCGAAAGGCAGACACAACCCAAATGACCATTGACTGATGAATGGATACATGAAATGTGGCATGGACATACAATGGAATGTTATTCCACCTTAAACAGGAAGGAAATTCTGACACGTGCTACAACATGGATGAACCTTGAAGATATTATGCCAAGTGAAATAAAATAAGCTAGCCACAAAAGGACAAATGCCATACAATTCCACTTATATGACGTACTTAGAATAGCTAACTACATAGAGACAGAAAGAATGGTGGTTGCCAGGGGCTGGGGGGAGGTAGCAAATGAAGAGTTAGTGTTTAATGGGGACAGAGTTTCAGTTTGGGATGATAAAAAGTTCTGGAGATGGATGGTGGTGATGGTTATGACTTAATGCCACTGAAATGTACACTTAAAAATGATGGAATGTAAAATGTATGTTATGTATATTTTATAATAAAAATAACTAGCATTGATCTTTAAAAAAAAAAAAAAGTCTGGTGGACAGATAGTGACATGAGATCAAACTGCCACAAAATTGGTATGAGATTTCAGAGGGAAGTTAGGAAGGCAAAGTGATTGCTTTCTTCTGGCTCCAATCCTGATCACCCAGCAGCTCCTCGTGGCCCCCTGGCTCCCCCAAGAAGCTGAAGAAGTGATGGAAGCTTTCTGGCAGAACTAATTCTGAGTAAAACTGCATTGCACTATGTCTCTGAATGGCCGTGATACTGATATCCCAGCCCACTTGCAATTCCACTCGAATTACCACATACGAGACCAGGATTAAAAATTTGTACAGAAACAAAACATACTTCACTGAGTTATTCCAATTAAACCCAAAAGGGGGAGTCCAACATAAGCACACACCATCCTCAGATGATCTGGGCTCAGAATCTTCACACTGCAGTAATCCAAGGGTCAGTCTTTTAATCTTTAGCTTGGAAAGCTAGCACAGGACTGATTTAAGGGAAGACTTATCCTGCCTGGCTGTGCTTATTTGATTACTATCACAATTACAAGACAGTCAGTCCCTGAGTACAGATATCCAAGCAGGACTGGCCGAGTGTCGGCAGAGAACCTGCAGCACAGGTAACTCAAACGTGCAGAGTAGGGTGGATTGGACTCATGTAGCCATGCTCAGAACCTATGCACTGGACTCATCTGGCCGTGCTCAGAACCTATGCACTGGACTCATCTGGCCGTGCTCAGAACCTATGCACTGGACTCATCTGGGTGTGCTCAGAACCTACGCAAGGCTCCTGCCTGGCATGTGGTAGAGATGCCTTCATCCATCCTGGAAGGGTCATGAGAACCAGGCTCTGAAGCACAGAGCGTGGGTTGGGGTGGCAATAGGGGCAACAACTCTACAGGCAGATGTGACTTTGACCTAATTCTGGAGGTGCAGTTCCCGATTCTGTAGGAACAGGCCCAGGATGGCAGGTGGGGACATCTGAGTACCGAGGCACTCATGATCCCAAGGGAAACACCAACTCGCCCAACTCACCTTCCTTGGCATCATACCACTTGGAATGCCATACTTCTTCACCTACTGCTCTCCACTCAGCTTTGTATTTGAGGATGGGCACCCCACCTGTGGCCTCTGGTTCATCAAACTGCACCTGGGCTGTGCTGGAGTATGGCTCCACCTGGTCGATGGATGGTGAAGAGGGGGTGTCTGTGGGGAGGACACATATGGAGACTCAGGTGAGCCCGGTTTGGCCCAAGACCATTAACTCTCAGTCACAAGGCACATCTCTGTCATTTCTGCTCACTCTTGGGAATCCTGTCACTGTATCCTGTCCTCCTGGCCCATCTCACCAGATGCTTCTCCCCCAACATGCCCCACGCACTGATCCAATGGCTCCCAGCTTCCCAACCCTCTGGCTTTGCTGACCCTGGCCCTTTCTTCTTCCCAATATCCTGGAATCACTCAAGTACACAAATTGGGCTGGCAGGGGTAGGTGGGGGGTTGTGGCAGCTGCTGTAAGGGACACTCACCTGCTTGAACAAGGATGAATTCCAAGGACTCCTGCCCAATGCGGTTCACTGCAGTACAGTTGTAGTTTCCAAAATCATTTTCAGAGTCCGGGGTCACCTTTAGAAGGAGAAGCTATTGGGTTACAAGTGTCCCATGGGATGGTCACAGACTCAGATCTTTATTTACTGGATTAAGTTAGTAAAAAACAGAACTAGTAAAGTACAAATCATTAGCTCCAGCCCAGCCTTAAACAAGAGAAAAGAACAGCAGAGGGGCTCATGGGAGAGGCACATTCAGGGAGGGGACTGGTAGAGTGTGCGAAGGGGAGCTGAAAAGAGGCTCAGTGTCTTCTCTAGCCCATGCCTTCCCTGCTCAGGATGCGCCAGAGAAGCAGGAGAGAGGACTTGAGCTGCATTTTGGAGCCCACCTAGAGTCAAACTGGGCTTTCTCTGCTCTGCCCCACCCCCATCCTGACTCACCTCCAGATAGCTGGCAGAGGGGGTGTTGTAGATCTTGATATTGCTGTAGTTGGAGCTTGGCAGCAGCTGGCCATCCCGAAACCATGAGATCGTGGCACTGGGATAGGCAAATACCTCGCAGGTGATGTTCACCTGGTTCCCCTCCCAAGTGTACACAGCCACAGGGCCCTGTAGCTTTGGGGCATCTGCAATAAATAACAATGACTATCAGGATGACTGCCATGATCATGAAGCCCCCATATCCTGTCTTCTGGCACTGGGAAGGCAGGTGTGCTCCAAAGCAGAGCCAGCACCTGGTATAGTAGAGGTCAGGGCCATTCTAGAATTCCTGTGCATAGCATGGGAAGACTCAAGGGCACAGCAGCCTTGTAAGAAGCCTGGAGATGGTGTGTAGGGGGTGGCTTGGGAACAGAGCTCTGAAATGGCCCAGGGCCAGCTGCAGGGAACGTGAGCAGAACATATAGGGTGCACGTAGGTCCTTGCTGCTGTTTCCTCTCTCATCCTGATCTTGCCTTGCCCCTCCCTCCCCCACGTCCTTCCCCATTTATTCCTCACATTGCACTTCAAGGTACATGGACTGGGAGTCCTGGCCGATGGTGTTGCTGGCGGTGCAGATGTACTCTCCGGCATCAGTGTACTGGATGCTCTTCAGGGTCAGCGACGACACACGGGCATGGCTACGCACCACCATGTGCCCATCCAGAGTCTGCCGGGGGGGGGGGGAGGGAGCGTGTCAGAGCCCAACGCAGGGTGGAGGGCAACAGTGCTATGGCAGGATGGGGGCTGGGAGACTAGGCCATCACTTGTCTGTGACCCATCTCACTTCCTCTCTCCTCTCTGTGTCAATGGCTTTCTTACTTTAGGTACCATCTAATGGGGGAGGCACTGGGAAGCAGCATGAGAACCTGGGAGTATCCAAAACAGAAAATGAGACTCAGTTATGTCAGGCAGCCTGATGTAAGTACCAAGGTTGGTTTGGTGCTAGGTCCCCCAAGATGACTTCGTTTCGAAAGTCTAAAACGGAAGCAAAGCCTCCAGCCAGCAGATATTGCAGCAGCAGCAGCAGCAGCCCTACCTCCTGAGATCCTGGGAAACCTGCACTGCCAGCCTGTCCTTTCTGTCTGCCCACTTGCCAGTTCCATGATGCATGTACGTGTAGCAGGACATTCCAAGTGCCCAACGTAAGAAATTATTTAAAAAATCCTTATTTCTGCAGATGCCTCTTTCCTGGATGCTTAAAAGTGAAATAATCCCATGTAAAAACAAGCCAGACAACTCAAAGATCAGGAGCCATTGCACTGGAAGTGAGAGTAACTGGGTTCTCTCTCCAGGGACAGGCTTGCCCAGAGAGTCCTAGGCAGGTCTGGGATCCTTGACACCTTGGCCACCACCATTTTACAGTCCTTGATACAGCAATGGGTGTCCTAAATCTCTGGAATTATAATGATTGGTCAAAAGGAGAATAAGCACATGGTCCTTAGGCAATGGGAACTGGAGTATTTCCAAGGGGATTTTCCCCTTGATATTCTAAGTAAAATGGTTGCTGGCCCAGGAAGTGTCTAGGCATGTGGCCTAACTTCAGATCCTCAGGAAAGTTAGTGATCTGGAGAAAGGGTCTTGTTCTGCGTAGGCTGGGCCCTCTTGTCTCCAGTATATGATGTTCTGTAGGGATGGACAGGAGGTTATATTCTGCACCTGGCGTCTGCCATCCCATGCGTTGGGTCTTTAAAGAATGACAGAAAAATTGGCTTCAGGTTCTTTGGATATGCTGGTTTGGGACCCTGAAGCCCAGAACTGCAATGTCATACAGCAGCCAGATTAGGAAGCTCACAAGCAAGGCATCACTGGCCTTGTTCAGCAGTCTCAGCAGATTTACCAATGAGAAGTCCCTTGGACCATCACTGACAGATCTAGTCTATTCCAGTCATCTGAGCCCCAACTCATTTCATGTCTGGAAGCTAAAAAACAACTCTAGCAAGAAGACAGAAGAGCCAAGCAAAGTCATGGCTGCCCATTTCTGCAAGTGCCATTCCTCCCTGGGATGAGGTCTCTGATCCTCTGCTTTGACCTATAAGTCTGGGATGCTGGTTGGTTGAAAGATGCATCCCAGGAGATGCCACACATTAATGAGAGATGACAACAAACAGGTGTGGAGCACTTCACTGGAAAGCCTCGTGACACCCAGTTTGTTGGAGATACTGGATTTTTGAGGGCTGACAGTGCTGATACATTCCAGGGCTATTTTCTTTTCTTTTTTTTTCTTTTTTTTTTTTTTAACTATACTTTAAGATTTAGGGTACGTGTGCACAACGTGCAGGTTTGTTACATATGTGTACATGTGCCATGTTGGTGTGCTGCACCCAATAAATCATCATTTACATTAGGTATATCTCCTAATGCTGTCCCTCCCCCCTCCCCCCACCCCACAACAGGCCCCGGTGTGTGATGTTCCCATTCCTGTGTCCAAGTGTTCTCATTGTTCAATTCCCACCTATGAGTGAGAACATGTGGTGTTTGGTTTTTTGTCCTTGGGATAGTTTACTGAGAATGATGGTTTCCAGCTTCATCCATGACCCTACAAAGGACATGAACTCATCATTTTTTATGGCTGCATAGTATTCCATGGTGTATATGTGCCACATTTTCTTAATCCAGTCTATCGTTGTTGGACATTTGGGTTGGTTCCAAGTCTTTGTTATTGTGAATAGTGCCACAATAAACATATGTGTGCATGTGTCTTTATAGCAGCATGATTTATAGTCCTTTGGGTATATACCCAGTAATGGGATGGCTGGGTCAAATGGTATTTCTGGTTCTAGATCCCTGAGGAATCGCCACACTGACTTCCACAATGGTTGAACTAGTTTACAGTCCCACCAACAGTGTAAAAGTGTTTCTAATTCTCCACATCCTCTCCAGCACCTGTTGTTTCCTGACTTTTTAATGATGGCCATTCTAACTGGTGTGAGATGGTATCTCATTGTGGTTTTGATTTGCATTTCTCTGATGGCCAGTGATGATGAGCATTTTTTCATGTGTCTTTTGGCTGCGTAAATGTCTTCTTTTGAGAAGTGTCTATTCATATCCTTTGCCCACTTTTTGATGGGGCTGTTGGTTTTTTTCTTGTAAATTTGAGTTCTTTGTAGATTCTGGATATTAGCCCTTTGTCAGATGAGTAGATTGCAAAATTTTTCTCCTATTCTGTAGGTTGCCTGTTCACCCTGATGGTAGTTTCTTTTGCTGTGCAGAAGCTCTTTAATTAGATCCCATTTGTCAATTTTGGCTTTTGTTGCCATTGCTTTTGGTGTTTTAGACATGAAGTCCTTGCCCATGCCTATGTCCTGAATGGTATTGCCTAGGTTTTCTTCTAGGGTTTTTATGGTTTTAGATCTAACATTTAAGTCTTTAATCCATCTTGAATTAATTTTTGTATAAGGTGTAAGGAAGGGATCCAGTTTCAGCTTTCTACATATGGCTAGCCAGTTTCCCCAGCACCATTTATTAAATAGGGAATCCTTTCCCCATTTGTTTTTCTCAGGTTTGTCAAAGATCAGATAGTTGTAGATGTGTGGCATTATTTCTGAGGGCTCTGTTCTGTTCCATTGGTCTATACCTCTGTTTTGGTACCAGTACCATGCTGTTTTGGTTACTGTAGTCTTATAGTATAGTTTGAAGTCAGGTAGTGTGATGCCTCCAGCTTTATTCTTTTGGCTTAGGATTGGCTTGGCAATGCAGGCTCTTTTTTGGTTCCATATGAACTTTAAAGTAGTTTTTTCCCATTCTGTGAAGAAAGTCATTGGTATGGGGATGGCATTGAATCTATAAATTACCTTGGGCAGTATGGCCATTTTCATGATATTGATTCTTCCTATCCATGAGCATGGAATGTTCTTCCATTTGTTTGTATCCTCTTTTATTTCATTGAGCAGTGGTTTGTAGTTCTCCATGAAGAGGTCCTTCACATCCCTTGTAAGTTGGATTCCCAGGTATTTTATTCTCTTTGAAGCAATTGTGAATGGGAATTCACTCATGATTTGGCTCTCTGTTCGTCTGTTATTGGTGTACAAGAATGCTGTGATATTTGCACATTGATTTTGTATCCTGAGACTCTGCTGAAGTTGCTTATCAGCTTAAGGAGATTTTGGGCTGAGACAATGGGGTTTTCTAGACATAGAATCATGTCATCTGCAAACAGAGACAATTTGACTTCCTCTTTTCCTAACTGAATACCCTTTATTTCCTTCTCTTGCCTGATTGCCCCAGCCAGAACTTCTGACACTATGTTGAATAGGAGTGGTGAGAGAGGGCATCCCTGTCTTGTGCCAGTTTCCAAAGGGAATGCTTCCAGTTTTTGCCCATTCAGTATGATATTGGCTGTGGGTTTGTCATAAATAGCTCCTATTATTTTGAGACATGTTCCATCAATAGCTAATTTATTGAGAGTTTTTAGCATGAAGCGCTGTTGAATTTTGTCAAAGGCCTTTTCTGCATCTGTTGAGATAATCATGTGGTTTTTGTTGTTGGTTCTGTTTATATGCTGGATTACGTCTATTGATTTGCGTATGTTGAACCAGCCTTGCATCCCAGGGATGAAGCCCACTTGATCATGGTGGATAAGCTTTTTGATGTGCTGCTGGATTCGGTTTGCCAGTATTTTATTGAGGATTTTTGCATTGATGTTAATCAGGGATACTGGTCTAAAATCCTCTTTTTTTTGTTGTGTCTCTGCCAGGCTTTGGTATCAGGATGATGCTGGACTCATAAAATGAGTTAGGGAAGATTCCCTCTTTTTCTATTGATGGGAATAGTTTCAGAAGGAATGGTACCAGCTCCTCCTTGTAGCTCTGGTAGAATTTGGCTGTTAATCCGTCTGGTCCTGGATTTTGTTTGGTTGGTAAGCTATTAATTATTGCCTCAATTTCAGAGCCTGTTATTGGTCTATTCAGAGATTCAACTTCTTCCTGGTTTAGTCTTGGGAGGGTGTATGTGTCGAGGAATTTATCCATTTCTTCTAGATTTTCTAGTTTATTTGTGTAGAGGTATTTATGGTATTCTCTGATGGTAGTTTGTATTTCTGTGGGATCAGTGGTGATATCCCCTTTAACATTTCTTATTGCATCTATTTGATTCTTCTCTCTTTTCTTCATTAGTCTTGCTAGCGGTCTATCGATTTTGTTGATCTTTTAAAAAAAAACAGCTCCTGGATTCATTGATTTTTTGAAGGGTTTTGTGTGTCTCTATCTCCTTCAGTTCTGCTCTGATCTTAGTTATTTTGCCTTCTGCTAGCTTTTGAATGTGTTTGCTCTTGCTTCTCTAGTTCTTTTAATTGTGATGTTAGGGTGTCAATTTTGGATCTTTCCTGCTTTCTCTTGTGGGCATTTAGTGTTATAAATTTCCCTCTACACACTGCTTTAAATGCGCCCCAGAGATTCTGGTTTGTTGTATCTTTGCTCTCGCTGGTTTCAAAGAACATCTTTATTTCTGCCTTCATTTCGTTATGTACCCAGTAGTCACTCAGGAGCAGGTTGTTCGGTTTCCATGTAGTTGAGTGGTTTTGAGTGAGTTTCTTAATCTTGAGTTCTAGTTTGATTGCACTGTGGTCTGAGAGACAGTTTGTTATAATTTCTGTTGTTTTACATTTGCTGAGGAGTGCTTTACTTCCAACTATGTGGTCAATTTTGGAATAAGTGCGGTGTGGTGCTGAGAAGAATGTATATTCTGTTGATTTGAGGTGGAGAGTTCTGTGGATGTCTATTAGTTCCACTTGGTGCAGGGCTCAGTTCAATTCCTGGATATCCTTGTTAACCTTCTGTCTCGTGGATCTGTCTAATGTTGACAGTGGGGTGTTAAAGTCTCCCATTATTATTGTGTGGGAGTCTAAGTCTCTTTGCAGGTCTCTAAGGACTTCCTTTATGAACCTGGGTGCTCCTGTTTTGGGTGCATATATATTTAGGATAGTTAGCTCTTCTTGTTGAATTGATCCCTTTACCATTATGTAATGGCATTCTTTGTCTCTTTTGATCTTTGTTGGTTTAACATCTGTTTTATCAGAGACTAGGATTTCAACCCCTGCCTTTTTTGTTTTCCATTTGCTTGGTAGATCTTCCTCCATCCTTTTATTTTGAGCCTATGTGTGTCTCTTTATGTGAGATGGGTTTCCTGAATACAGCACACTGATGGGTCTTGACTCTTTATCCAATTTGCCAGTCTGTGTCTTTTAATTGGAGTATTTAGCCCATTTACATTAAAGGTTAATATTGTTATGTGTGAATTTGATCCTGTCATTATGATGTTAGCTGGTTATTTTGCTCATTAGTTGCTGCAGTTTCTTCCTAGCCTCGATGGTCTTTACAATTTGGCATGTTTTTGCAGTGGCTGGTACCGGTTGTTCCTTTCCATGTTTAGTGCTTCCTTCAGGAGCTCTTTTAGGGCAGGCCTGGTGGTGACAAAATCTCTCAGCATTTGCTTGTCCGTAAAGTATTTTATTTCTCCTTCACTTATGAGGCTTAGTTTGGCTGGATATGAAATTCTGGGTTGAAAATTCTTTTCTTTAAGAATGTTGAATATTGGCCCCCACTCTCTTCTGGCTTGTAGAGTTTCTGCTGAGAGATCAGCTATTAGTCTGACAGGCTTCCCTTTGTGGGTAACCTGACCTTTCTCTCTGGCTGTCCTTAATATTTTTTCCCTCATTTCAACTTTGGTGAATCTGACAATTATGTGTCTTGGAGTTGCTCTTCTCAAGGAGTATCTTTGTGGCATTCTCTGTATTTCCTGAATTTGAATGTTGGCCTGCCTTGCTAGATTGGGGAAGTTCTCCTGGATAATTTCCTGCAGAGTGTTTTCCAAATTGGTTCCATTCTCCCCGTCACTTTCAGGTACACCAATCAGATGTAGATTTGGTCTTTTCACATAGTCCCATATTTCTTGGAGGCTTTGTTCATTTCTTTTTATTCTTTTTTCTCTAAACTTCTCTTCTCACTTCATTTCATTCATTTGATCTTCCATCAAGATACCCTTTCTTCCAGTTGATCGAATTGGCTGCTGAGGCTTGTGCATTCGTCACGTAGTTCTCGTGCCATGGTTTTCAGCTCCATCGGGTCCTATAAGGACTTCTCTGCATTGGTTATTCTAGTTAGCCATTTGTCTAATCTTTTTTCAAGGTTTTTAACTTCTTTGCCATGGATTCAAACTTCCTCCTTTAGCTTGGAGAAGTTTGATCATCTGAAGCCTTCTTCTCTCAACTCGTCAAAGTCATTCTCTGTCCAGCTTTGTTCCGCTGCTGGTGAGGAGCTGCGTTCCTTTGGAGGAGGAGAGGTGCTCTGATTTTTAGAATTTTCAGTTTTTCTGCTCTGTTTTTTCCCCATCTTTGTGGTTTTATGTACCTTTGGTCTTTGATGATGGTGACGTACAGATGGGGTTTTGGTGTGGATGTCCTTTCTGTTTGTTAGTTTTCCTTCTAACACTCAGGACCCTCAGCTGCAGGTCTGTTGGAGTTTGCCGGAGGTCCACTCCAGACCCTGTTTGCCTGGGTATCAGCAGCGGAGGCTGCAGAACAGCGAATGTTGGTGAACAGCAAATGCTGCTGTCTGATCGTTCCTCTGGAAGTTTTGTCTTAGAGGGGTACCCGGCCGTGTGAGCTGTCAGTCTGCCCCTACTGGGGGGTGCTTTCCAGTTAGGCTACTCGGGGGTCAGGGACCCACTTGAGGAGGCAGTCTGTCCGTTCTCAGATCTCAAGCTGCATGCTGGGAGAATGACTGCTGTCTTCCAATCTCTCAGACAGGGACATTTAAGTCTGCAGAGGTTTCTGCTGCCTTTTGTTTAGCTATGCCCTGCCCCTAGAGGTGGAGTCTACAGAGGCAGGCAGGCCACCTTGAGATGTGGTGGTCTCCACCCAGTTCGAGCTTCCCGGCCGCTTTGTTTACCTACTCAAGCCTCAGCAATGGCAGGAGCCCCTCCCCTAGCCTTGCTGCCACCTTGCAGTTTGATCTCAGACTGTTGTGCTAGCAATCAGTGAGGCTCCGTGGGCGTAGGACCCTCTGAGCCAGTCGCGGGATATAATCTCCTGGTGTGCCGTTTGCTAAGACCATCGGAAAAGCGCAGTATTAGGGTGGGAATGTCCCGATTTTCCAGATGCCGTGTGTCACCCCTTTCCTTAGCTAGAAAAAGGAATTCCCTGACCCCTTGCACTTCCCGGGTGAGGTGATGCCTCGCCCTGCTTCGGCTCATGCTCGGTGCACTGCACCCACTGTCCTGCACCCACTGTCCGACAGTCCCCAGTGAGATGAACCCAGTACCTCAGTTGGAAATGCAGAAATCATCCATCTTCTGCGTCGCTCATGCTGGGAGCTGTAGACTGGAGATGTTCCTATTCGGCCATCTTGGAACCGCCCCTACCTCCAGGGCTATTTTCATACATCATACACAAGTCTTTACCCATGAGTCTAGACTAGTGACCTTGAGAGCATGGGGCCATCCCTGCAGGTATCTCTAAAGGGCTGTGCTGACCTGCTTGTCACTCCTACTTGTCCAAAACAAAGCAGAACTGAAGGCAGAGGGAACTTAAGGACAACCCCTGGCCTTTCTGGTGATCTCTGTGATATCAACCAGCAACTGAACTAAAATTCTTTGTAACACAGACCAGACTTGTCCTGGGGCTGCCACACACAAACTTGGAAATTGAACCATACTCTTCTGGAAGTCAAGAGAACATTTCCATAAGGAAGAGATGTTGTAACAAAAGAGGCAGAGAAATGAACGTAGGCAAGAACAGGACCTTAACGACAACAAAGCAGGGGATATTCCAAGTCTTTACTCAGAATAATCTAGAAAATGGTTGAAGAGAAGCTTAGAAAACAGTTGCGTGGACAGTCATACTTTTTTTTAAATTCCTATCTAGTTTCTTTCAGGAAATTTCTCCATGTGGAAATTTCTCCTGTTTAATGATGTCCACAGACCAGCCTTCTAAAGAGAATTCTTATTTTGCAGTAGGCTCACTACAGATTTGATGATGGAATTATCTGCCAGATGCCCCGTTCTCCCTTTGAGGATACACAGATAGACTCCAGTGTCATTAGACTGTCTTCCCCTGAAATGCTTTTACTATGGCTCCTGCACAACTTCAGGGTGTGCAACCTACCAGCCATCCAGACAAAAAGTCATGCTGACCACCCAGGCTGCAGCAGAAGGAGCAGATGAGCTCTGGGCAAGTATGAAAAGTTATTGATGGCAAGAAAACTCCTTTTTTCCCCAAAAGTATGAAGGGTAATGATAATTATTCTTCTCATCAAAATGTTTTTGTCTCCCTCCTTCCAGGTAAAAGTGCTAACACTTTTAGAACTTACAAAATGAAATTGGCCATAACCCGAGCCTTCTTTTGCACTCATCTGAACTTATGGTCTTCATCTCCGAATGAGACAAACAGGAGAGAATGGAACTTTTGAGCCCTAGGGGCAGCATTCACTTGAAAGTCAATTACGTCCAAAGTAAGACACTCATGATAAGGACACTTCTGAAAAACGGAGTGAGGTGTCTGCTTTCATGGGAGTAAACCTATTACTTCCACTTACAATAATAATTCTCTTAACATCTCCTTAATGCTCCCTGATAAATCTCAGCTCCTCCTCAACCAGCTCTAAATGAGAATGACAAGGAAAGTTGTATGAGGCCAAGCAGAATGAGATCTGTAGCTGCTTAAGAGTGGCTGACAATTAACCCTTCTCTCTCTTCCCCAATCCCAGTGGGTCCATGACTTTTGGACAATAAAGCACCCAACCTGTGATAGCACTAAGTGATCCCTGTGCCACAGGCAGGAAGCATCTCAGTGAGGTCGTGCACTTAACAGTCATCCCAATGACAGGGAGGAAGGTCTTATACACAGGAACTTTATAATGAACTGAAGTTGACAGTGGCAGCCTGTTCATGTGCGGAAACTAAGATCAGTGCCTGGGGACAGGCAGTCAACTTTTAAATATTAAACAGCATATAAATATGTATAGCCTTGACCTGAACACATGAGTTCTATGTTCTGAATAATTATCATTTCTGAAAGACTAAGAGGATAGATTTACCAAATTAAAATACAGAATCTATAGGATCATCATGTTCTGCATTTACAGCATTACACGATCAAAGCCCCATCTGGATAAAAGGCAAAGGCTACTTAAAAAAAGTCCTTAGAGATTAGATCCTTGAATCTCATCTGAAGTCTACTGGTTTTATTTTCACTGTATGTCACTTCATAAAAATCAGGTAAAAAATTATAGACATGATCATAAGCAGGGTCTTGAGATGTGGCAATCAAGGTCTAAAGATTAATATTTAGCTTCAGTTTTCAAACTAAGTCCCACATTATCCAAACTGAAGCAATGAGTCAGAGAAATTTCAAAGGCTAAATGCTACTGACTTTAAAAAACATAAAACCATTTGTACCACATCATTCTAATCTCATAAATTTAATGCTCTGTAAAAGTAACAGAGATATGTTTAGCAATTTGGGAAAACCAACGAGAGATGTCATTTGCATTGCTTTTGAGATGAAACGTGATGTGATAATTTACCAAGACCGATCATTATAAAATAAGTGAGCAACAAGATGAGTTGAGCTGGAAAGGAAAGGGAGGAGTGGTTTTTAGATCACTAACTCTGTGACTTTATGGTCCAGAGCCACATCAACCATGTGAGTCAAAAAACTTTCACCATTTCAAAATGCCTGGCCTGGGAATTGGGGGCAATTTATTTCTATTGGTGTAATTACCTGGATTTGATTTTACCAGCACCAGCAAGAGAATAAGACCCAGTTTTGGGAAATAATATGGATTTGTTCATCCACTCCCAACACAGCTTGCTTGCTCATCCTAAAACGATACTATTGCTAAGTAATGTCTACCACTATCGACCTATTCTTTAATCTAACTAAATTACTAATTAGTTTAGCATGTCTGGTTATTAAACTGCAATGGTGAGTTAAACTGTAATGCTTTCAAAACTAAAGACTGGCTAGTGGTCAGGTAAGCTATACCTCTTGCTTCTCTGGTCGAGTCCACGAAGCCTGGAGAAAACAAGATATAAAACACAACAAGAAAGCAGTAAAATTTTACAACATGTTGCTTTAGAGAATGTATCACACTGCATTCCGTGCACATGCAGCTTTTCTTTAATTCAGAACTTTTTCCACGGCCCACTTTCAATGGTGTGTTTATTACACAATTTAATTTAGGATTTAGCTTATGTCCAGCTTTTTTTCCCCCTTAGGCACATTCAAATGTATAATTCAAAAGGTTCAGGCTTTCCTAATCTTTGGTATACCTAGCTATGAATACCAATAGGACCAGACTGCTCTTGTTCCAAAATACCTTAAATATTGCTCATAGTATTTGGTGACATGACTAGTTCTAACCACATTATCTAGAGACACTTAGAGAGTAGGTTTCCTCCGGCCGGGTGCAGTGACTCATGCCTGTAATCCCAGCACTTTGGGAGGCTGAGGCGGGTGGATCACGAGGTCAGGAGATTGAGACCATCCTGGCCAACACAGTGAAACCCCATCTCTACTAAAAAAAAAAAAAAAGAAATTAGCCGGGCTGTAGTCCCAGCTACTCAGGAGGCTGAGGCAGGAGAATGGCGTGAATCCGGGAGGCAGAGCTTGCAGTGAGTGAGATTGTGCCCACTGCACTCCAGCCTGGGCAACAGAGTGAGACTCTGTCTCCAAAAAAAAAAAAAAAAAAAAAAAAGAGAGAGAGAGAGAGAGGTCTCCTCCTTTGATTTTATAAGGCAGCTTATCATAGATATACTAATGCCATTTAATGCTCATGCATTTTATAACTCTTTGCATGCATTCTGTTAAAATCAAATTTTTATTGCCAAAAAGGAACAAAGCAAGGAGCAGAGAGGTACACTAGGAATGAGAAGTATGAAGTCCTTGAGACCAGGAGTCAGGAAGCTTTGAGGATACCAAATGGGAGTGGTTGACGCAGGGCTCCAGTCCTTAACAGCAGAGAATGCCCAGATGGTATGTGGGCTCCAGCATGTACCATCTCCATCAAACATGGCATTCCATTCACAAGTTGGCATTTGCAAGCCAACCAAGGGACATAGAGGTTAGAGGGATTTTCCACCCACATCTAGATTTTTTTATTTTTCCAGCACTTGGAAATCTATTCTCCTTACAGTTTATCTGTTTTTCATACTAGGATTCAAAGACATGATAGCTGCATTGTTCTTTTTGTTACATGGCAAGACTGCCTGATTGTCTCTGATGTTCAGATGGAAAAAGGATAGAAAAGATGCCAGAATCATAGCAACGCAATCCAGGGAATGCAAAATAAGTTAGCAAACATTTAGTAAGAGTCCACTAAATGCAAGGAACTTTTGTGAGAAATGAGATGGAAATTTCGAGTTATGTCACATGATGTGGGAATGAAGAAGGTGAGAACAGAGGAACATGCAGAGACCAAAGTAACAGTAGGCCAACACGTCAAATGTCCTTGCCAATTCCACATCACTTAGAAGCTTGTCGGTTACATGCCAGGGCTGCAGGAATCAAGATCTTTCTTCTGAGAGACTCTATCCCATTGAGTTGTGTGTTTTTTCAAATCTGATTATTCTTGTGTCTCTCCCAAATCACTATGGTTCTGTGGCTTTTCGAATAAGTAGTTGCTAGTAACACAAAGCTTCCAGTAACATAACCTTCTACTTTTGTGCCTGGTGGAATGATAGGAAATATCCTGGCCCTAACAATTTGCTGAATGTGTGACCCACATTAGGACAACCTGATATGCAAATGTACACACTTATGAAATAAATCAGGGTATGATTAGTAATCCTCCAAAAATTGTTCTAGGTTGTTTTGATATTCATATTTTATTGTCTTACACACAAGTCTGCAGGAACATGTATATAAATTAAAGTGAAGCATTTCTATAATGTTCTTAGGTATTCCATTATTCATGTGCCCACACGCTGGATAAACCAGGCTGATTGCTCAATGCAGTCATCTTTTCCAGTGGTTAAAAGCAGGCCCTGGGTTTGTACTGAATGAGGAATTTTTTCTCGTGAAAAGGAAACTCCAGCTTCCAAAGAATCCAGAACTTCAAAAAAGTTCTCTCTTACTCGTGGGATATTCTGTTGGCCTAAGATTCAAGGTTCACAGAATGCTTTTCATTTTTCCTGTCTCTTCTGATCTCAATTCTTCACTGCTCTCCTTTCCTTAATAAGGCTTCATAGGCCTTTGTCAGTCATTTCAAAGGCATAGAGATGTTCAAAGAGGCATATGATGGATTTTTTTCTGCCAGGGATAGAGTATGTAAATCATCAACCACTGGTCTCAGTCAGTAGGTAAATGACA
Organism: Hylobates moloch; assembly: GCF_009828535.3. NCBI lineage: Eukaryota > Metazoa > Chordata > Mammalia > Primates > Hylobatidae > Hylobates > Hylobates moloch. Next base: position 85,856,456 of record NW_026652286.1, on the reverse strand, counting down.
CCTGGAATTTAGCAACACTCACTCAAACACCTGGCAATATTTAAAAGGAATCTGGGCAGGATGAGTAATGAAATAACATGGAAGCAGAAGCTTTCTGAGGTATCACAATGACTTTCATACAGATGATCAAATTGACTCATTATGATGGTCAATTTTTTTGGTCAATGTAATAGTAACTACTAGGCAATGAATCAACTTTTGGACAGCTGATCTATCTTAATGATCTCAATGATCCAAACAATTAGGTACCCTAGCTATTATCGGTTGTTGAGCTAAACCAATTCAACTGGCTGAAGCTTAACAGACTGGTAATGGTCATTCTCAAAAGAGTAACTAGACTCAATACAGAGACATGATCAAAGGTAGAGCATGACATTCAGGCTCATTGTACTTGTTTTTGCTTACCTCCCCCCTTCTTTTATAATTAACAAGAACATTGGTATTCCATTAGAAAGTCAATAACTATATGTCTATGGTTGAATGCCTTTTTTCCACCTCTTCCCTTAAGAAGACTAATACTAGACTAAACTCAGCAGTGAAGCAAAACACAAAACTGCTTTAACTTGCTAATACTGTAACTAACTTTGTTAAAGGAATCATTGAACCCTCCACTAAAGTCATACAAACCATGAGAGCGCAGTGTGGCACCATGGCATCAAGTGGCCTACCTTTTGAGCCACCGAGCTAGAAGGAAGCCATTGTGGCAGTCTAAGGGCTTTGCACTTGACCTTGTTCTAGTCAACATTTCTATCAGTGACTTGGACAAAGATATTGCAAATAAGTGTTCATACAAGATTGGAAGCAACAGCTAATACAAATGTTAGACGACGACTGCATTGGGAAGGCTACTGGACTGCCTGCTCTTGGGCTCTATGCTTAGGCTGGGATCTCCACTGACTGCTCTACTTCTTTACTTTTAATATACACATGGGTTGAAGTGCCCTGGGCACACAGACTTCTAAGGTGAATTTCTAATGAAAGTCAGTCCTGACTGGTTAGAAAGATGGACTCAAACAGTCATTCTCAAGCCACAGCGTGTTTGTATGTGTCATATTTTTAGTAACAATTAGAGGTGGCTACTGGCATTTAACAGGAAGGGGACTAGAGATGCTAAGTTTCTTGCAATGCACAGTACAGTCCCAGTGAAGGAAGCCTCTTCCCAAATTGCCACCATGACCCTGTTGAGAAGCACTGGGCTGCAACAAACAAAATGCAATTTTTAACATAAATAAACATAAAATTCTGCAATATTGGTTAACCAATCAAATGCATAAGAACAAGATAGGGGATATGTGGCTTAAATGGGGTTCATGTAAAAAAAGACCTCAGCGTTTTAGTTGACCACAAGCTCAATATGAGGCAAAAGAGGAAGGAGACTGTTAAGAGCTAATGCGCCTTTTTCTGCATGATGGCATCCAGATCAAAGAGGCAATAGCCCTCCTGAAGTCTGCATTAATTACACTGAGCACAGCAAAATTTTAGGGGAGCACTAGTGAACTGAAACTATCTAGTATAAGACAACCAGAAAGATAAAAGGCATGGAAACTATGACATATGAGAAATAGTGAAAATAACTGGTGTGTTCAAGGTAAGAGGAGTGGACTGGAGGAAAGTCGGAGAGTTTTTAATGGCTGTCATGCAAAGGACTGAGTGGCAGAGGCTGGGAGGACTGAGTGGAAGAAGGAGCAAGGAAGTAGCTCGTTCTGCTCTTCAGCATTGGCCAACTCCCCTGCAGAAGACTGACACCATCACGCTTCAGACAGGGACCGACTGGCTTCCCAGCAAGGATGCTAGGCCAGGGTGCCAGGTGAGACTGGATGACCTCAAAAGGTGCCTTCCGAACATCTATGATTTTAGCATTTTATGTGATCTGAATCTCAGGAGGCTTCTTTACCTGACCAATTAGATACAATCATCTATTCTTGTTTGCTTAGCATATCACCCTGATTTTAAAAAGAAAATGGTTGTTTTCCACTCCTACAATTATAGTGATGCTAGTAATCTTGATTCCTAATTATATAGAATGCAACTTCGGATGGAGGAGAACATGAGGAGAGGCTGCCAAAGTAAAAGTGAAATTTATTTTCTGTACTCCAACCAGTTCACGAACAGCCTATATTTGTTTTCTTAATTATTAGCTATCCACAGTGTAAGATGGACAATATGCCTCTTTGATGTCAATATATAATTAACAGAAATGGCAAATTTTCTTATATAGGGTTTCACTTAGGCAAATATGTCAGTCTGGTGTCACATCACTAGCTGATTTGGAGGACTTGTTTTAACACCGATTCACTCATATTCCAATAAAGTGAACCTGAAGGCAAGTAAAAGAAATACAATACAACCAATGTGGCTGGGCTGAAACAGCGATCTAAGATTAAGACAAATGATCTATAGCGATACCAGAATTATATAAAAAGTAGTCACTACTAGGCTTGAAGACAGTCTCTGCTGGACACTGGTCTCCATATTTAGCAAGTATGAATGTGTATTAGCTCCTGGCTATTATTCTCATTCTATAAAAATGAAATCATAGCTACAAACCAGAAGTGCCAACCTATTAAAGAACCTCAGTAGGCACAAATCTTGATAACCTTTCTGGTCTAGCTTGGCTGTTGAGCTATTCCTAGAAAAGATATAGAGTTCAAAAGTATCATTCATCTGAGATAGATATTATTTCTGTCCTTCACTATAGGTCAACAATATACACTGGGTCACTCTGGACAAAAATCTACTTTTAAGCTGATGTAGAAAGATCGGCCAAGCAGCAGTCTTGTGGTTTAAGCCCTGAAATGTACATTCAATCCACATAACACACATGAGTGGGGCTGAAATCTTAGCTGAGAGTTTAATTCTAATGTTGATAAAGCAAGTATCCAAGTAAACACCATATCTCTTAATCTAGCTGGTTTTCACAGTATCAAACAGCATATGTGGGTTTCAAAAATATTTAGCAGTTCCTCAGTTGACTTTTTGTCAAGCTGAATTTAACTCTGCAGGTAAAAGTTGCAAAAAATAATAGGTTATTTGGAAGAGCAATTTCTGTTCCATTTAATGCAGTTTTGTTTTCTATTAGTGGGATAGAAATCAGCTCCTCAAATGCAAATCCCAAATTTAACTCTGGTATTTCACACTATCCTTTCTGGCTTTATTTGAGTTTACTCTCTCTAGAGATTTCCTTTAGGCAGGCAGAAGAGTGAAAATCTATCATTTTTGACATTCTGATCAATAAGCAATCCATTATAAATGTTTCACAAAGCTAAGGCCATTACTCCTGACTAGGTGACAAAACTTGGGCTAACTAAAACAAAGCCCATTACTACAGGATATACAAGATGAGATTGGAGAAGTACCATAAGAGGGTTTAAGTTGCCTTAAAACCAAGCTTTTTCCTCCTACTTTTGGCCCACTCAATAATCAAGGGCTGTATGATGTGGGATCACCTCAGTTTTTATATATTGTCAACAATAAAGTTAGCTTTCTGGTGGCCTATAAATCCATGGACTTTAAAGCTCAATCTTTCCCACCATTTTAATTTGCCAGGAAGGTTGCTACAATGTTCTTAAACCCTCCATGAATATATTGAACAACCAGGATGTAATCCTCATTTAGAAACTGCTAAATATTTTTGCCTTTAGAACAAAATGGTATCCGAATGTGACCAAGAATACAGGCAGACACAATGGCAACCAGGCATTTGTGCATAAGTGCATATATAGCATGAGTATACAAACACAAGAAAAAGAATTAATGGGTTCATTTTGAGCCTGGTTATTTCTGGGAGATCTTTCCCAGGGTGCTCTTGAGATGATGACATGTCACCTGGTGCACCAGAATATTGCCTTCTCTTTGTTCCCTCACAGCTCCATAACTCTGGGATTGAATATCACCACCGCCTCCTCCCCAGAACATCTAACTTGAGCATGCGCATACATCACGCCCCTGCCAACCTATCCAAGGAATTGTGTCTATTCCACCGCAAGGGGATGCTGAGCAGGCCATGTCCTGCAGGACTGGGGAGGGAGGCCCCGGGATCTGGCTGTGGCCTCTGGTGACCATAACCCATCTCCCAGCTCACCAAAGAGAACTGGGCACGAGCAGACTCAATCTGCTTTAAGTCTGCATTCCAAGGCCCTGAAACTCCTGGGCAGCATGATACCTTTTCTTCGCTGCTGATGTTCCGGGTAGAAGTCCTCCAGGTGATGGAGGGAATGGGGTCTCCGGAAGCTTCACAGGTAAGAGTGACCTGCTCCTCCAATTCCATGGCAGTCTGGTTCTCTACATATGTGATTTTGGGTTTTGCTGAAAAGACAAAATATTTCTCTGAGTTTATCTAATTATTGAGCTTTCTGGGTTTAAACGATGGCATGCACCTATCCAACAAAGGCTATCTATCTGCTAAGTACAAGACCCTAGTCTAGGTGTTTTAGGAGATACAGACCTGACTCTCCAAGGCTTACAATGATGTAGGCATGTGACAACACAGAAACCATAATAATAAGAAATATCCTATAGAGTAAGAGTGATAAGGGCAAGGAATGCAGGAGGCATGATGCAGCGGAAGATCACTCCCTGGATGGAGCCTTCAAGAGGAAACGGCTTTGGGGCTGGGCCATGAGATTTTCAGCAGGTGGAACTCTAGGGTGGAGATGGAGTCATGTGAAGTGTAGGAAACTGACTGAATAAAAGCAAAAAAGCAAAAACATAAAGAGATGGCTGGGAAGAGAACAGTGTGGCATGAGGCACAGGAAAGTGAGGCTGGATGGCTAGAATTTTACCTGGTGCCTGGTGGAGGCCCACAGACAGCATTTAATCAGGGGCACAAAACATTTGTATTTCAAGAAGGTTAATCTAGGGACATTTCAGGAAGCACTGGACAAGAGAAAACTTTGAGGTGGGAAAACCAGTTTGGAAGCCCTGGCAATGACCCAGATGTGCAGTAACGTTGGATCCTGAACGAGGTCGTTCGAGGGGAAACAGCAAAGAGCAGCTTTGAGACAGATGCTGAAGGAAGGTTCAGTAAGTGGTAACTGAACAGAGGGCAAGGAGGGGTGAGAAGAACCAAAAGAAGCAATAAGAAGGAGTCCAAGTGACTTGGAGTCTCAACGACTGGGAGAATGGTGTTAGCATTAACTCAAATGAAGAAATCAGGCAAGGAACTGGATGGGGGCTCTGGGGTGGGCTCAGGATGGGAAGGAGATGAGTTGAGATGAGTTCATTTTCCAAATGTTTTGGGTAATGCAAAAAAACACAAGCATTCCAAAGCTAAGTTAAATGTTAAAACATTAGAGAAAATTGAATTTTCCCAATTTAAAACAATTATGCTCTGAAATTGCTGAACTTTGTGTGGAAGAGAAAAGATAACACTGCACAAATTCAACTTATTTCGTGAATACAGGAAAAGGCCAGGCTAGGGAAACAAACAAATGAACCAAAAAACCCCAAGAGAATGATAGCTAGTTTTTGAAAGACTACATTTGCTTTATATTCAAATTCATACAGTAACCCTAAGTAGGCAAATAAACAACTGCCTATATATATTCTCCATGTTGAGGTCTTTGATGCTGTCTTAATAAATAGAAAACAATAATAGAACTATATACTTTTTGCTACAAATACCTGCTTCTACATAAAATCACCTATATAGTTCAAATATTTGCCTAAAGGTAATGCATACTGACAGCCTGTTTAGCAAATCCTTTTTTGATGAATAGCACATAGGCACATCTCAATCCAATTTGGCCAAATGTTCATAGATTTTAGTTGATGGAGTCCACATGAATGAGGTTAAACCTCATAGGTTTCCCTATTGTGTCTTCCTTAATAAGTATGATTTTTGAGAATATTACAACTCGTATTGGAAGGAATATGTGCTAAGTGCCATTGAAAGGGAAGTTTGAGAGGGTAAAGTAAAATAAAGGTAAAATAAAATAAACATGAAAAACAAAAAGGTTAATAAAATAAAATAAAGGTAAAATAAGAGCTGAATCTCTATACTGTAAAAGTCACAGAATAAAAAATTAAAAAAAAATTCAGCCATACAACTGAATTCGCTAAACTCAACAGTTGCTTTGGGGTCTGGAGACAATCCCAGGAAGGCTGAATTTGGGGCCTCTTAAAATCTTGTCAGACTCTGAGATCTGGACAGTGTTTTGCTGACCTTCTCCTGACCTGCGGTACTTTGTCACGGCAGCCGAAGGTTAACAGAAGACAGGCAAGGGTCATTTGCCATCTATTAATATTTGGCCTTGGAGGCTCCATTTCCCAGATGGCTACAGAAGGTGCATTGTATGACTCCTTAGAAAAAAGGCAAACCATATTCTTATTAAAACATGATTATGGCTAATTTTGTATAGTCTACAGAGTGCTGTGGGAAGGAAGGCGAGCTTCCTACTGATAACTTAATTCTCTATTACTCTAGAAGCAGTACTGTCAGAACTAACTCAGAAAGCTCAGATGCCACCTTAGAACAAGACGGTGATATACATAATTTATTGTCTAAATTGGGACACTCTTGAGAGTGACATGAGAGGCTCTAAATAATTACACCAGGACAAAGGGCATTAGTAGGCAAACAGGGACAGATGCTGGGTCACCCTACTCAAAAGATTCCCTCCCTCTGCATTCCAGCATCTAGAGGGATCTCCCTGGGTTTCATCTTCCTACACCCCCTGCCCTCTATTAATTAACCTCTCTTATGAGTTCTTGGCTTTTGGATCCCTGTTCTATTCTCCACCTGCGTCCATGGGCCTTAGTGCCTCAGACTGTTCCACTGCACCTTTCCCCATATTTCCTCCTGTGAGTTTTCCAAGAAAGCTTGCCACTAAGAGGCAGCCTTGTCTACTCCCACTCCAGTCCATGCTCCTACAACCCTAGCCGAAGAAGAGCCCTGAGGCCCCTGCATCCCTGAACAAAGAAGTTGGGCACTAAGCTATGGGGCATGACCAGATGCACCTTCTTTCAGGCCACTGCTTGTCCTTAGCTGTAACCCTCAGGGGCTGCTTGAGACACAGGGCTCCTGGCCACTGGTGAACTTGCCTCAGCCACAGCAGCATGAGACCTCAAGAGCATGTACATGAGCATCCTAAGAATCAATAGAGACAAAACTTCTTCTTCAGAGGCACGCATGGGGACAACAGTAATGAGAATTCACTGCCAAATTTAAAGGACGATAGGATGCACCTACTTAGTCAAAGGAGCATCTAGCTAATAACTAAGGCAACATGTGCTAGAACATGTCTTTTTCTTAGGAAAGAATGATGCAAATTACGTCATAAAGTCCCTAATTGAGATATGTTCCATACATACTGATGGACATCCTTTCTTGAAGCCACAGGACTTCTGGGCTTTTCTTCACTATCTAAGCTACAGGTTTCCTCCCTTTTCTACCTCATTGCTGTAGACTCTACTCCCACTTGGGGAACCTGTCCCATTTCTCCCCCAGTGATGGTCCACGATGGCAAGTCAGAAGGGGCTGGAAAGGGAATAAAAGAGTGGAAGGAGAAGGAGCCCTAACCAGCTGGTCCCTCCCCAGGTGTCTCCCTAGCCCTGTATCAGTCTCCTCAACCAACGGGGAGGCCAGTGGAGGAGGAGAGAAAGGAGGATGAGAAGGGGGGATGGATGGGAAAAGGTGGTGGAGAGGAGGCACCAGGTTCCTTCAGGGAGGGTGTACGAACGCTCCTCAGACTATGACAGGGGAGGATTCGCATTCTGCATGGACTCAGTCTCTACAAATCTATGATTCCTGCCCTGTCTCTTCAGGAGCCTGGCCACCTCTTCTGTTTGCCCCACTATGCTCCCTATTCTTCCAGCTGCAGTCTCGGGAAAGAAATTGTGAAATATGTGTATATGTGTTTGTGTGTGTTTGTGTGTGTTTGTGATGAAGAGGGGTGTATGTGTCCAAGGTGGGGGTGAGAAGACATATCTTGTCTTAGCAGTTTCCCCGCCCTACTCTCCCTGCCTTGTGACCGCCTCCCGTCGACCTGACCCACTCTCTTCCCTCTACCACGGTCCCACATGGCCCTGAACTCACTACTCTGAGGCAGCCATCACCACCAGAGAGGCCTGGAAGAGAAGCCTAGATCTGTTCATGCCCAGCCAAGTCAGGGCTGAGTTGCTTTTACAGAGAAACCATGAGCTACCTGGTGGTGCAGGCAGAGTGCACTGATTCTAGTATTGCCAGACACTCCCTATGTAATTCAGATACAATTTGTGTTCTGTTGGGTTTCCTGGAGTTAACCACCATCATTGTTAGATTAGAGAAGGGACTTAGGAGCCACCTGCCTCGGTGTGAATCCAGAGGCACCTCATCCCTCTGTGATCAGGTTCCTCCTTTGTAAAATGGGGATAATAATAAAATCTACATCATAGGGGTGTGATGAGGATTAAAAGAGTTAACTTACAGATAGCACTTCACAGAATGCTTGGCACATTATAGGTGTTCTGCTTGTGTTTGATATTATTATTACTTTATGGAGTTAAAGTCTAAAATAATTTCCTAAAGACAGGTAATGATCGTGTTTCCAGGCTTATCTCCCTGCCACATATGTATGTTTGTTTCATCATATAGAACTAATGACAGTTCCTTCATTTATTCAATCTAGTGCCTACTGTATGCGGGTGCTGGGGATGTATCTGTGAGTAAAACAGACACAGCCCCTGTCCACAAGAAGCTCCCATTCAGCACAGCCTGTGCTTTTCCTGCCTCTGTGCCTATGCCCAGGCTGTCTAAAATTCTCATCCACTCCTTCAGCTGGGTAATTCCTACTTATGAAATAGTACATTTTAATGACTTCTCTAACTTACATCGCACAGGACCAGAGAACTTGTTTCCTAGAAAACACTGTGCATATTGCTATTATGAAGCCATAATAATGTGTTTTCATTTCAAATTCCAGCGCTGACTATCTACATTAGCCTGTGAACCTACCGACGAGGACAGAGTCCATGTTACTCATCTTGTAAACTTGGCAATGACTGAGTCCACAGCAGTCACTCAAATGTTGCTGACACTACTATAACGTTATGCTTATCCATTTATCTCCCTCTTTGTGCTTCCCAGGGTCAAGGGATCATATCCTATTCATCTCTGTAGCCCCTCTGTCCAGCAACAATGGTGATCCATATATATTTACTAAGTGAAGGGATTAATTAACAAATGCATCTATCTTTTTCTATAATATGGAAAAACTTACTAAAACAAAAGTGATTGGGGAAGATCAGTCTGAATTCAAGAAAAGACTTTCAAGAATATTTTTCATGAAGTTTAGCTTTCACTCTCAAATACGTACAGTTAACTTGAACCAAACTGATAGCCTGTTTCTAAACCCAGCTGTTTACTACTGAATAACTAGCAGGTCATTTGCATATAAAGTCTTGATTTTCAAAGGTCTGTGTTTATGAACAGTTCTCCTTATCAGGCTGGATAAGCAGGCCCCAACCCTGATTCCCAGGTGCACATTTTAATGACCTGGGGGCTCCATGCACAAGAGCTGCCCCTCAGACTGGCACCTCCCCAGCAGTGCTGTCTACAGTAGACCAGTTTATCTGTGTTTTCTAAACAGACATGCGGAGAGACTTGAGGGCCATTAGGTTAAATGTTTCTCTGCAACCAATTCTTTTTTCAAGATCAGGTTAAAATGCTTTTCAGTTCTGAAATGAATGGAAGTTTCCTGAGTTTATGAAGATGAAGTGAGCAGGGAGGTGGGGGCTCTTCCATAACACTGTTTCACACAGGCCAGGGAAGGAGGCAAACAAGGCAAAGCAGCCAGCCCGTCGACCACTAAAGTTACCAAGGGCCTATGCCAAGTCTGGCACTGTTTGGAGTTGCAGGGATAACGCCGTGTATGACAGCCAGGGTTCTGCTATCTGGAAATTTACACACTAGTAGAGGTAGGAGACAGACAATCCCCAAAACACATATGCAAATGACATCTGTTCAGGTACTGTTAAGTACAGCAAAGAAGATACAGTAAGAGTCATGAAAGAGAGATGAGTGGAGGTGGGCGGGGGTGGTCGCAGTGCAGGGGGAGTTGAATTAGCCAGGGCAGTGAAGGAAGGAGCCACTGAGAAGCTGAGTTTGAGTTAAGATCTGAATGGTGGATCAGAAGAAGGCAGCTCAGAGTGGATCGGAGGGAAAGATATTCCAAGCAGAAGAGAAACCAAGGGCAATGACCCTGAGATGAAGAACAAGCTTGGTATGTCTGAGGGACATGAAGAAGGCCTGTGTGATTGGAGAACTTTGCATGTGCAGCAAAGTGAAAGAAAGATGAGGCTGGAGAAGAAGGCAAGAGCTAGTTCATATCTGGTCTTGTAGGCCATTGCAGGGAGTCTGACTTTTACTCTGGTTGCCATAGGGAGCCACTGGAGGCTTTCAAACAGATGGGTGGCACGTAGGTCATTCTGGCTACTGTGAGCAGAAGGGAACGAAGTGGACCAATAGGGAGAGTCAGGGAGGCCAGCTATGAGACTGTCCAGGTGAGGATGATGGTGGCTTGGACTAGGGCATAGGTGGTAGAACTGGCAAGAAATGGTTGCATTGGGTTATGTTCTGAGGGAGAGTGGCCAGGGTCTTACTGACGGACTGAATGTGCAGAGGAAAGGGAATTGTGGCAGAGCAGTGACCTGGGCCCCCACTGCCCTTACCGAAGACTTTGAGGTGGATGGTCGCATCCTGCTCGCCAGCCTTGTTCTCAGCAATGCAGATGTACTCAGCCTCGTCGTTCTTATCCACCTTTTTGATGGTCAGCTGGGAACTATCGTCGCTGAAGATGTACTTCTCGTCGTCTTCCTCTTGCTCTATCTGTTCCCCATCCCTAGAGTGTGTAGAAATGCAAAGTAGTATGATTTTGACCACAGAAGTAAGACATTTATTTTTAATTAGGTTCCATAGAATGCAGACTGAGTCAATGGGAAAGACGCCTCGGTCTTCACAAAAAGTTAAGGCACCAGGTTGAACGTCCACATACACCTCTTATTCCTCTATTCCATCCTCTGACTATCCAAGGGCTGCAACTGTACCCACAAAGGTTTCAAAGTGGGCTCCCAAGACCACATCCTCTGGCTCTGACTCTGCCCCCACAAGGCTGAAATTGAAGGAATAATCAATGCACAAGCAAGAGAATCTTATAGAAGAGTCCATTCTTCTCCTGGGGTTGATATTCCTAAGAAGCCCACATCCATTCCACTGAGACACTAACGTGGAGCAGACTTTATGATGCCCCATTCTCCTCTAGTCCATGATAAAAGGCATGAGCCAGTTTCTTACTTTGTCCAGCTCATGGTGGGCTCCGGGAAGCCTTCGGCATCGCAGACCAGGGTGACGGACTGGCCGAGGTTGGCGGTGGCATTCACAATATTCTGCCTGGCCTGGATGGTGGGTGGCACTGAAGGAAAAAAGGGTGTCACGGGGTGGTTGTGAAAATTTGGAAGAACCCAATGGCCTGGAGAAGAGACACCGCTCCAGGTCAGGAGTTCTCAGCCTGTGGGACAAACGTCCTGTGCAGCTACAGAGTTAGTGTCAGGAATCGAAATTCATGTGTGTACTAAATAACTTCTGCAGACTGAATAGACAGTTCTCCTACAAACATGCATTTTTGTTTTTCATTAATTGAGAAGCTATAATAATACATTTTATTCATGTTAAGATGGTATTCAATTTATAGTCACTATTTTTCATTATATATTTTCTCAGTCAAGGCATACTAAACTTACTAACTACTGGGGTCAGTGAAACCTGATGTTAAAAAGGGGCTCTTCATACTGGAAAAAGTTGGACATTACTGCTCCCAGTGGTTAAATGGTGAACACCAATTCGAATGCATCAGCTACAAAAAAGAGTGCCATTTCTCTGGGACTGTGATAAACAACCTTGTACAAAACTGTTTTTTACCAAAGGAATGAGAGGGGGAGAGTTTGGCAAAAAAATATGTGTCAATAGTCAAAACAATTCAACCCTGATTTACTTATTTTCTTAGTACTGACATTATAATTTCCTGTAAACATCTTGTAAATGTCAGATCGATTCCATGGGTGTGTTTATTTGACACTGCAAATTAAGATTAATAAGCCTATGGATCATGATTCTGACTATTCTGAGGCCTGAGTTGACTGCAATATTTTCTTTGAACATTTAAGCAGCGGACTAACTTCACATTTATGGTAACACCAAGGACAATGAGGATTAAGAGGTAAGCAGGGGGAAAGTTTTTAGTGCTACAGAATGGTGAAGGACATTCAATTGCTACACTAAAATCCCTCATAGTTGAGGGAAGATCCAATAGGCAAGTATATTAAAAAAAAAAAAAAGAGAGAAATCTAGATGTTACGGTGGGGAGGGGATTTAGCTGAGATGGATGATTAAGTCAGGACAGGATTTAACTTACAGACCAAAGAGGAAGTTAAAGAGAATGATTTTGGAGAACCAAGGTTGTAGCAATGCAGAGATCAGGAAGAACGGGATCTCCTCACCATTCACAATGACCTGAATGTCCTTGAAGTTGATCTCCCCCCGTGCCAGGATTCTGCCCTCACAGCGATAAGTGCCCTCATCTGTTTTCTTGATGCCCCGGATCTGCAGGTAGTTGTTGGACAGGACTATGAATCGGACTAGAAGAGATAAGAGGCAGGTTCATCCAAGAATCAGTCAGAGAGCATCTGCAGGCAGGTGGCTGAGTCTCTTTCCTTTTTCCTAACTTCAGTCTTATAGGGTGGGGTTTTAAGCCCAGACAAGAAAATGTGTCCCTGGCTTTGAAATACAGCCAAGAGTAAATGTCTATTAGAAATTTGTCTTTCATACTGGAGAGAAAATCAAGTACCTAAGTATACCAACCTCAGATATACATCTATTCAGGACCCAGAAACCACATGAGGGTTCAGGCACACATGAATTGGAGTTTGGATTGGAATGCCTCAGTACAGGTGAAAAAGCTAGGGAACTTGGTGGCCTGGGGAAAAGGCAGATGCCAGGAAATTCAGGTCTCACCATCTTTTTTCAGGATGACATCTCGGCCTTTGTGTTTCCAGATTATGGTCGGCGGGAGGGAGCTGACCACATCACACACAATCACGGCATCTTCCCCCTCCCGGAACTCCTGTGGGGTTGGTGCATTCTTGAACATGAGCTTCTCTGGAAAATGAACAGAAGAGTGAGGGAAAATAGCTGCTTCTCCCACAAAGATCCCCTTTCACTAGAGCCATGCTACCTGGACTTGAGTCTTGGGCAAGTCTCGATCCTGATGTACAGTTGTATAAGAGGGGCACCCTCATAGACGTCAGGCGGAGAAGCTGGCCCAAGCATAGGTTACCATGCTTGGCAACCAATATCTGCTCACTGAGTGCTAAATTTATCACATTTTGTGCAGAAAAGGGTCTACAGAACGAAAAGGAATATCTTCACCAAGGGTTCCTTGTCATGCAGGATGATGCCAGTGAAGCACAGGTTATAGGTAGAATGAACTGGTGGAACACCCATTCCACAATGAATAGTAAGAGTCATCAGTCCTTTTCTTGTCTCCCACTCGAACTGCTATGCCCAGTCCCACCCCAACTTTCCTATGGCAGACAGAATGCTGATGAAAAGAACAGAAAAAAGCACAGGGAATGGCAATAAATACCGTGCAATCAATATTGTTCCATTAGCTGTCACCCACCATCACTCCAACCACTAGGATGGATGCGTGATATTAATAACAAGGTAACGAGATGCCACCTACAGATGGGGTTTCAGAGGCAATAGGAACGGCCTGCTCTGAGTGGCAGAGAGTGTTCAGATAATGATCCCCCACCCCACTGAGCCCTGGGCTCCATTACCAGCAGGGGAGAGGGAAATAAGAAGGGAGAAGAACCCAAACTGCAGAACAGTCAGCCAACATTTGGGGAAAGGATAGAGAAACTTGTAACAGCCCTCTGGGAACTGTGTAATTTGAATTTTGAGAATGAACGCCTGTGGGGGAGTAGCTGTGACCAGTGTGAACCAGGGTTATGAGTTCTGGGTTGGCCAAGGTCAGAAAAGACTTAGGGAGACAGAATGGGACTGGTTAGGCCCTCAGCTGGTCCTTCTATCATCATTTCCACCTTTCCACTACCCACATGTCTCCTTGGCAAGGAGAGGCCAGAGAATGCAGAAGAAGAAAGAGGCTCTTACGAAAGATCTTCACGTTGACGGTGGCCTCTGACTCACTGCCATCTTCGCCTGTAACCACACACTTGTAAATGCCAGCGTCGTCGATGTTGGCATTATAGATGGTGAGGGTGGAGGAGGAATCATCATTCCACACCACTGAGATCCGCTGCTGGTTTGGGGTGAGCTTTTCTCCATTGGGGGAGAACCAGGAGATGTCTTTATCTTTGGCATCTCCTGCCACTAAAGAGGAAGAGATTATTTTTAAGCAACTGAAGTTGAAAAGACTAAGTCCCCCCCAGACTGACAGTGGCTGATCAGTAAGAGTTACTGGACAATAGATCAGTCAAGGCTTGAACATTAGAGAGGGGCGAGTATGGCTGCTAGAATGATGTGCAGCCCTTCTTTGGCATCTGCATTTAACTATTATATACTTAACACCTCTTACAATATTTGGAAAGAACTCAACAACCACTTGTGCTAGTTGTTATCATGGTCCTATCCCCAATGATGGAAGAGATACTTGTTGAGAACATACTGTGTGCTGGGCACTAAGCTAGGAACACACATGCCTCACAGAACGGGTAACCAACGGAATTATTGTATTTAGGATTCAGGTGCCAGAACCTAACCGGTCTGAGTCGACTGATCAGCTTGTTTTCGAAGCCTTGGATAAAGGGTCTCCTGAGCTGAAGGTGAGAAATACTGGCTAGAATAGGAGTGCAGATTCCAACCACTTTTTATTTTATTTTTTCCAGCCATGTTTATTCTAGCATCTGCCTGCACAAACAGGCATGATTGTCATTTCGTCACCCCCTGCTCAGACAAATTCATTTCCTTGCATGCTGCAAAGAAGGTGGCCAGAACTACCCATTCTTCCTTTCCCCAGGCACCAATGAGGAGGAACAGACTGCAGTGGCTGAGGTGCCCCTGGCACTGAGCTGGAACAGGGCTCTGACACTGAAACTGCCCAGGACACTGAGCTGGAAGGGCGCTCAGATCCGGCGGACATGGCGGTGCCCTGCCTCTTTGCATGGGGCCCTGCCTCTTCGCGTGGCGCCCTTCTCAGCCTGCACCACCCAGCCCTGCACAGATGCTTAGTATGGAAATGAAGCAGTCTTCCTTTCAGGGCTCATCATGTTTTCAATAAATATCGCTATTTGCAAGATGTGCTGTGGGCTCCACGGCTGCGTCTCCAGATCATTGAAATTGCTGTAATGAAGGCAAAGCTGCAGTGAACACATCCGACGGCCACAAGCCACCTCATCCGCGCAAATCATGACAGCATTTAAAGGCCCCTCCCTGCCAAAAGCTGCTTGCTAAATGTCACCGTTTACACCTAGCTCAGCTCTTTCCTGGTTCTTCCATGTTCTGAATCCCAGTCATGTCATATACAGAGAATCCGAGGCTTAATTTGAAGCCTTTTCCTCCACGACATTTTCTGGTAATTATCTGGGCTGTGGAAATGGGGCATGTTTTCTAAATGTAAAACAAGGTCACCAGGTCTGGCATATCTCAGAGCTCTAGTGGGGACCATGGCACAGAATATCGATATTCACAATAGACCTGGTAAACCCAGGATATATGTCCTCACAACAAAAGCCATACCAGCATTCTATTTACCTACAGGCAAGTTTTAGACTTAGATTTTCAAGCTCTGGGGAATTCTAAGAAATAAGCCTTAAACAGATCCACTGGAGTATTGTTTCTGAGCCAGTGCTGTTCTCCACTGGCATTTACAGAACTCTGAATGCATACAGAATAGGAGATGCGCCATGATTCACTATTCTGGAAGTTGTGCTGATTTTCCTAAGAAAACTCCTACACTTCCTCTGTAGTCAAGGTGAAGTCTAGACGACAGATTTGCTATGTTGAGGCAGCTTTTTGTAAAAGGAAGGAAGAGGCCCTGGCTCTTAAATGGCCATACTATTATTGACCCTGTAATAGAGCAATGCCAAGAATTCTAGGTGTGGCGTGACCAGCCAGCTCACATGGCCTGGGGGCTCCTGCTCTACCTGGTGAGTTTCTGAAGCAAGTTCTAAAATGCAGCTGTACACTGGGCACTTGCCTTGGCATAAGAAGAATTTGGACTCTCCAACGCTGATCTCCCCCTGGCTGGGAACAATATCCACCTGCAGAGAAACTGAAAAAACAAAACAAAACAAAATACAAAACAAAAAAAAGTTCAGTTCAAACATACATTCCAATTTTCAAGAATGAAACCCAGATCTTCCATTCAAAAACAGGCTTCCCAACTGACTTTAAGAAAGAGTGAAGGGAGGAGGTTGTGTGGAGTTTGAGAACTTGTGCCACCAACAGCCAGGGCCACTGCAGCCAGGAAGAGACATGGCCCAGACCATTCTCCTATGGAATAGCTATTTCCCATCAGAGAGTGCAAGGTGCCCTGGGAGATTCTGGGTGATCTCTGCCCTAAATGTTTCCAACCCCTTGAGAAGACTTATGATCCTGCTCCAAAACAGCAACATTCTGGGATTCACAGAAATGGTGACCCAGCCAGTTCCTTCTGGATGTCATCTGAAGTGTCTCCACAGCTGTGTCAAGCACAGGAGGCCTGCACTCCAGAATCAAGCTCAGGGGTCTCCTGCCAGTTCCCCAGGCTGTCCGGACACAATCACTAGGAGGGCTCACACTGATTTTGAAGTGGGGATGGTAAGGGTAAACGCTCACCTTCCCTCACGACTACAGGACCAACACGCCTCTTTCCATAAAAGGAGCCAACATCACATATCACCACCCCAATTAGTCAGACACCCTTTGGAAATTCTGTAGCCCGTGCCCTGCAGAATTCCCTGGGTCCCTTGGCTACTTTCCCTGAATTTTTATTTGAACATCCATATGCTCTGTCATTCCACTGCACCGATAAGACAAAATACACTGCGCCAGATCTCACAGATCCCTGTGTTCATCTGCTCCTCGTTTATCTGCTGGGAGCAGATAACCATTCCTCATGAAAATAGAGTTTTGAGGTGGAAAAATGCTTTATTCCTTTGAATTCAACTTCTTTCTGCCTCTCCTCCTCTTAAGTAAACCCCAAATCTAAAGGCAAACAGGTATTTGGTTCAGTGCATGGGGCTTCTTCAGGCCAATAGGAGGGACGGGCTTGAACAAAACAGGCTGGGGAATGGAGATTCAGTGAGCCCTTCCTTCCAACAGCCATTTTCTTTTCACAGTAGAATGGAGGTAATGCTCGTTGCCATGGTGACCGGCTCGCAGGCAGAGCTGCTGCAGGTCTTGGTCTATGCTTATTTGATAGAGAGACTACAGTTGTCCTCAGCCGACTGCAGGGATTAGAGGGCCTGCTTGGGGCTGGAAAGGGGGTGCGGCCTTCCTAACCACGCCAGCAACAGACAAGGCAGGTCATGGAGAAACCCAGCAGAGGCTTCAGAGAGAAAGAGGTGATGTGGTGGAGACAAGGATGGAAAAGGGAAGGAGGAGGGCATAAGGAGAGAAATGGGGCCCTGGGCAGAGGCAGGGGGAAGATGCTGAGCTCTCCTCTGTGAAAATCAGAGGGGAAAACCCAGACTTCCAAAAACTGGTTTGGAAGAAATAGAGTAATCTAGGGCAGCTAGTTTCTCCCCTGCTCAGACCACCGCTGCCGGCTCCCTGAGGCTCAGGACTGAATTCTTGCCTGAGAGCAATAAAAGGTCTTCCCCTGCCTCTCCCGAATGTGGCTGCAGCACACAGAGCTGTGCTGGAATACTATGCCGCGGGCGGGGGGTGGGGGAGGGTGTCACTGCACGCAGGTGCAAGTGTGATTAGCTGTGGCTGCTTTCTCCTATCATTCTTCTTGGGATGGAGTTCAGGTGCCACTCGATTCTACACTGTGAGAGCCCAAAGGGGTCTCAGACATCACCACGTCCTGCCTCATTTTCCAGATGAGGAAAAGGTGAAGTGACTTCCCTATGGTCACTTCTAGTTAGGGCTAGCATGACCCCAGAGCCCAGGCCTCCTGGCTCTACGTAGGTGTTCTTTCCATGATGCAATGTGTTCTTTCCATGATGCAATGCTGCCCCTGCACAGGGGGCAAAATGTTTCCATTCACTAGAATACACCATCTGGGGACCCCAAGTAACAACCTTGGATTCACTATCCCTTAACAGAACACAGAGAGCCCATGAATTGATAAGGGCCCATTGTATCTTGGGGAGCATGGAGCCTTACAAAGAGAGCTGCAGGCCAGTGCTATCCATGCTAAGGCCAGCCAGGACCTTTCTTGTCATTTCCTGTGGCTCTCATTTCTGGGAACAACAGGTTTATGAAGCCCAGAAGCTGTGTCTATGCCACAGTCACCTAAGTCCTGATCTATTCTGGAGTTCAGTGGGGCATTCCTTAAAGAATGAGAAGCTGAGTCCCCCCGAGAAAGTTTGCTGGACCATATGCTGAGTATTAGCAGCCAGCTTCAACATATGGATCCTGTTACCCTCGTTCAGCCCTTACTGCTTTGAGAAAGATATTCTTATCCCAAGTGAAAAAACAGCCTTCATTTGTTCAGCTCCTTTCAAACAGAACACAACTCTCAAGGGGCAGGAGAACACGGCAAGGCTGAGGAATTTTCATATCCAAATGCGGCCAGGATCTATCTCTGGGCCACGGAGAGAAAAGGGAAACAAGGCTTTCAAAGGAATTCCCTGCTTAACAGGATCCCACGCACACATTTATCATCACAGAAGTTTTTAAAGGAAGAGATATCCATTTAGACGCCTGGCCTTTTGCACAGATGGAAAAGCTAGTGATTCCTCCCTCAAAACACCAGAGACAAAGCTGGCCCAGAGGAACTCCAGGTTCTTTGGAAATCAATGCTTGGATGTTTTCCACTGCAGCACAATGGGTGATTATTCTTCCCCAAACACGAAGCGTTGAAATACTAGGTTTAATGATAGTAAGTGGAAATCCTGCTTTGATTTCAAAACTCCTTCCCTCCATTGCTTGCTGCCTGGTCCTTTTCTACTCTGTTACTATTTTCATTATTCCCAATAAAAATTCCTACCTCAACTTTCACCTTTTTTTCAGTTGCATATGTAAGTGGAATTTCGTCACTGGGCATAACTCCTACCTTAAAAGGCACTTATGTAAACATTTCTCACAGACGAAGTATCCCATCTCTTGCTTTCCATAAACACTCCTTGCATAAATACTGCATCATCTTAGCTGGATTCAAAGACATGTGCTTATGAACCTAGGTGTTGGGCTGGGCAGGACCCAGGGGCAGGGATGAGAGGTGCTTCCAACAGTGTTTCCCACGCCTCCAAGAAGTACTCATCCCCCAAGGCCTCTTCTGTAGACAGTTCACACTTTCCAGTTTACAAACACACTTCATTATTTCAGCAAACAGTTCTGAGTGATAAAAAGGCCAATATTGTTGTCTCCACTGTATGGACATGGAAATTGGGGCTCAGAGAAACAAAATAACTTGCTCAGGGTCCCTTAGCTAATGAGCACTAAAACCAAGATTAAAAATCATCTACTTCTAAGGCTTGAGCTCTTCCCCTAAACCCCTCAACTACTATTACCTTCTGTCCATCTCCAAATAGGTTTATTATAACCTATTAGTTACCATTTATACTCTTTCCAAATCATGGGCTAGAAAGAGCAGTCTTTGTACAAAGATCTAATATCAACCGGGTGCAATGGCTCACGCCTGTAATCCTAGCACTTTGGGAGGCCGAGGCAGGCGGATCACAAGGTCAGGAGATTGAAACCATCCTGGCTAACATGGTGAAAACCTGTCTGTACTAAAAATACAAAAATTTAGATGGATGTGGTGGCACACACCTGTAGTCCCAGCTACTCGAGAGTCTGAGGCAGGAGAACTGCTCGAACCGGGGAGGCGGAGGTTGCAGTGAGCCAAGATCATGCCACTGCACTCCAGTCTGGGTGACAGAGCAAGACTCCATCTCAAAAAAAAAAAAAAAAAAACTAACATAAAGTTGCTGTCATCATTTCTATGCTGGTTAACTATAACTGGCCTCTTTGCTCATAGAAAATCACAGCATTATAGCCTCTATTTTACCTATGGGTAAGGGACGCTCAGAGCCGTAAGTGATGATAATGATAGGGTCAAGATTCAAGCCTGGGTTGGAGTCCCAAGTCCGGCCATTTCTACCACACTATCATATCCCTTGTTCACAGACAGAAAAAAAGGTTCTCTCTTTTGAGAACCGAACAATCTCCCTCTCCCAACCTCAGTTGAGTAAAATAGCCCAATGGGAGACTGATATATTTTGAAACGTGTTTTCTGTTTAAATGTCTTTTTTTTTTTTTTTTAAATTGATGCTATGTTCTGAAAGGAATGACAACTCTTTTAGCAAATGGCTTCAGGTGTAGATAGATGTTTTGTAACTCTCAACTCCCTAGCAGAGGTAGGCTACGAAGTCTTAGCTGCTGAAGAAAAGTGAATTAAAATTTCAATTCCTAAAAGATGCTCAGGTGCTTATCAGAAGAGGTGGGCAAAGCAACAGAGAATAATTTGTTCTGATTTCAAAAGAGAGTTCACTTGAATCAGCAACTTCTTGCAGTAGTTTTATTTTATCGGTTTTCTTTTCAGATTCCAACGGGCTTGAGGAGGGAGGAGCTCACAGCAGACAGGGAACCAAGGTCTCTCCCATGGCTAATTCAAAATACTTTCTTGTCAAGATGTTATAAAGACACTGGAGGCTGAGGAAGACATTATAGATGTTCAGGGCCCAGGAATGTAGACACACCCGAGCAAGATGCTCTGATCACCAATTTAAAGGACGGGTGAAACACAGAGGATAAATCTCATCGGTGACTATGATGAGATAAGGGAGTTTTCTATAATCTATTTAATAATGACCATGGACTTTTGAAAAAGGCATTAAATTACAGCTATATGTTTGTCTTCTTGGCTATCATTCTAGAAATGAGCCTTAAGTATTGCTAAACATAACCACTGTAATGGAGAATTGTTTTTGTATTTTTCAAAGTGTAATTGAATGCTAAGGTCTCTTTCATTTGGCTATACCTGTGGGAAATCCAGATGCTCAGACCAGGAGCGTAAGAATGGAAGCAGTGCCACTTGCCTGGGATGGTGAGATAGTTTGGCTCCGTGTTCCCACCCAAATCTCATCCCGAATTGTAATTCCCATAATCCCCACATGTCAAGGGCAGGACCTGGTGGGAGGTGATTGGATCATGCGGGAGGTTTCCCTCATGCTGTTCTCATGATAGTGAGTGAGTTCTCAGAGATCTGGTGGTTTTATAAGGGGCTCTTCCTGCTTTGCTCATTCACCCTTCTCTTTCCTGCTGCCACGTGAAGAAGGTCTGTGCTGCTTTCCCTTCCACCATGATTGTAAGTTTCCCAAGGCTTCCCCAGCCATGCAGAACTGTGAGTCAATTAAACCTCTTCCCTTTATAAATTACCCAGTCTCAGGCATTTCTTTACAGCATTGTAATAACAGACTAATACAGAAGGCTTGCTCTCATTATCAGCAAACTACTGGAGGGAAAATAAAGGGTCTCTTCACCACTAAACCTACAAAATCAGTGAAAGTGAAGTGGAAACGAATGTGGTCACACTGCAGAGTGGTTAAGGCCAAGGCCAACAGCCCAGACTACCTGCGTTTGAATCTCAGCTCTGCCACCTATTAGCTTTGTAATCTTGGCCAAGTTATTTAACCTCTCAGTGTCTCATCTGTAAAACAGGGAAAAACAGAACCATCCTCATGGGGCTTTGAAAAGATGAAATGAACCGACATATGTAAAGCAGATAATAAGCATTTAATACCTGTTGTGTATTATTATTAATTAACCTCTAGTAACAACCCTTCCCAAAGAAATTATTTCAGTTACTATTTCTGAGGGGAGCAATGTTTTCCCTTTATGGTTTAAGATAAAGCAACCTTCCAGAATAATCTAGTTTGTGGTCAGGTGGCCCAGTTCTACTCTCTACATTAAAATAAAGCATTTTTGGTTTATTGCGGCACTATTCACAATAGCAAAGAGTTGGAACCAACCCAAATGTCCAACAACGATAGACTGGATTAAGAAAATGTGGCACATATACACCATGGAATACTATGCAGCCATAAAAAATGATGAGTTCATGTCCTTTGTAGGGACATGGATGAAACTGGAAAACATCATTCTCGGTAAACTATCGCAAGGACAAAAAACCAAACACCGCATGTTCTCACTCATAGGTGGGAATTGAACAATGAGAACTCATGGACACAGGAAGGGGAACATCACACTCCAGGGACTGTTGTAGGGTTGGAGAAGGGGGTAGGGACAGCATTAGGAGATATACCTAATGCTAAATGACGAGTTAATGGGTGCAGGAAATCAACATGGCACATGGATACATATGTAACAAACCTGCACATTGTGCACATGTACCCTAAAACCTAAAGTATAATAATAATAAAAAAAATTAAAATAAATCAATCAATAAATAAAATAAAGCATTTTATTTGCTGGTCAGAACACTACAGATATAAAAGACTAAATTTAACCACAGCCAAAAAATCATACCATGGGGGGCTCCAGACAAGTAACTTCACCTTGGTCTCAGTTTTCTTGTCTGTAAAAACCGAACGAATGCGATTGCATTGTCACAAGAATTAAATAGGCAGGAGATAGTTGTGATTAGGAACTCACGATCTGCAGTCAGGGAGATCTGGGTCCAAATTCCAGCTCTGACAGTTAGTAAACTAAGTGAGTTCTCAGATGAATTTCAGAGCCTGTATTCCTCATCCGTAAGTGAATATAATGATCCTATTCATCTCGAAGAGATATTGAAATTATTTAGAAAGGTAATGTACATAAAGTACCAAACACGAGGTCAAGCTGTGTGTATGTTTTTAAATGACAGTACACATGACAGTACTTTGAACTTATACACACACACACACATACACCCTGCAAACAAACAAAATTCCCAATGACACATGTATGGAGAATGAGAGAGCAGGGGCCTCTTATATACTATTGAATTCAGCCTGTCTAAAAATCTGCTAAGGGGTGGCCGGGTGCAGTGGCTCACGCCTGTAATTCCAGCACTTTGGGAGGCCGAGGCGAGTGGATCACTAGGTCAGGAGATCGAGACCATCCTGGCTAACACAGTGAAACCCCATCTCTACTAAACAAAATACAAAAAAATTAGCCAGGCATGGTGGCGGGCGCCTGTGGTCCCAGCTACTCCGGAGGCTGAGGCAGGAGAATGGCGTGAATCCGGGAGGTAGAGCTTGCAGTGAGCTGAGATCGCGCCACTGCACTCCAGCCTGGGCGACAAAGCGAGACTCCGTCTCAAAAAAAAAAAAAAAAAAATCTACTAACGGGGGTGTGTGTGTGTGTGTGTGTGTGTGTGGTGTGTATTTACATTTTTGTGTATGTGTGGATACATCCATTGAGAGCCCATAAAAATATATGTGTGTATTAATAGAATAACGGAACTTGTCAGGTTGATATTGTTGCAAGAAGTAGCTGGACATAAGTAAATGTATCTCATTTTGGCAGAAAGAAGAACCAATACATTATTAGGGATGACAGAGCAGTCTTGTCTATATTTAACATGTGAGTCCTACAATTCCAGCTTAAGCTACTGTTGATAGTAACTGGGTGGAAGAAGAAAATGAGGTAGACTGTTTAACTTTCAAATATTAATCCAAAAGCTAGAGGCCATTTTAAAGAGACTATAAAATATGTGTTTGTACAGATTTTGGCTTCTGTTTCGGTATAATGGCTTCATAATGGCAGACCATACATTAATTGCCACTGGAAGTATCCTCATGGCTTAAAGCTGGCTCACAACAGCAACTGCAATCACCCAGAAGTCATACTTAGTACTGCCGGTCCTTCTGTCAGCGTAGTTGGGGTCCTCTTATATAAATCCCATGAATTCTATCTAATTCCTATTTAAACCTAAACATCTAAAAGTGATCTAGCTGGGTTTCCAAGTCAACTGAGATAAGTTTATAAACAAGCCCTTGGGAAATGCTCTGTCTAAAGTCCCCACAGGCCCCTGGGCTCCTGGGTTTCCCCTGAGGCATAAAGCAGCCTAGAGAATGAAGGAAACCCCTCTTGAAAGCTGCAGTCTTTTCTGGCTAGGAACATTAGTGCATAGCAGAGGCGTGAAAGCAGAATTTGAGACAAAAGGTGGAGGGAAAGATGACTCTTGGTAGGTTCATTTTTTTATGCCACAGGATAAAGAGAATGGAGCTTCCTGGTATAAAGACGAGCCATACAGACAACTTTCAGAAAATATATAGACATCTCTAAACCAAATGCACTTGAAGGAGACACTTGGGCTCTTTACACTCATATAGCAAGCAGGTTTCCAAAATCTATCATTTTTAATAAATCTACCTGGACTGAGTATTGAGTCATACACAAAAACCATGCAGCAAGCAGTCCTAGTAAAAATTCTCCTTAATCCCTGCCCCCAAATCCTATGACTCTTCCAGACAGAGTGAAGGGGGAAAGGATAAAGAAGGTGAATATGGCTTTAGAATTCTTCAGCATTCTGTCTAATATGACATCATAATTGATACTCTAATATTACAGTAAGGAAGAAAAGATATTGAATATCCCTTCACAACCAAGCCCCGGATGGTTATCCGATATTTTATTACCATAAATACTCTGTCCTACGCAACTCTAGTAACCAAACAACAGAAACCAACTAGCCAGAAGCAGGAGGCTCTATTTCTTAGCATAATAAATTATATGAGCTGCTGGGAATCAGGCATAATTGGGGACTGGCTCTGTTCCATGGGGGCTGGCTTCAAATCAGAACACAGAGCCAAGCCAGATAACAGCTTCAGTTCTCTCGGCCTCCTGAGTTCCCTGGGTCAAATTAGCATTTCATTAGGTCCGATTTAGTTTTATAGAAAGAAGGGAGTGGTTTCAAACCATGGTTGCTGCCCCTACAAACCACCTAGCTGCTGGAAAACGTGACTAATTTCATGTCACAGCATCCAGTGCTTCTGGTTATAGGGCAAGAAAATCTACACGTTGGTTGATCTCCTCAGAAGTAATAGAATTATGTGGTTCCCAGGCTCTCATTCCTACCACCAATTCCCAGCTCCCAAAAGGCACCCAGTTCTTTTTTCTTTTTCTTTCTTTCTCTCTCTCTCTCTCTCTCCCTTTCCTTCCTTCTTTCCTTTTTTTTTTTTTAGATGGAGTTTCGCTCTTATTGCCCAAGGTGGAGTGCAATGGTGTGATCTCGGCTCACTGCAACCTCTGCCTCCCAGGTTCAAGCGATTCTCCCACCTCATCCTCCCAAGTAGCTGAGATTACAGGCCCACACCACCAGTTAGCATGCCCTACTAATTTCTGTATTATTTGTAGAGATGGGGTTTCACCATGTTGACCAGTCTGGTCTTGAACTCCTGACCTCAGGTGATCCAACCGCCTCGGCCTCTCAAAGCGCTGGGATTACTGGCTTGAGCCACCGCGCCTGGAGCCCGCTGGAGCATCTTAATGGGCAGTCAGAAGAAATGACTCAAAGGGAGAATAAGCAAGAGCAGGAGACAGACATGTCCTAGACCAAAGCCGCGGATAAAGCACATAGCCAGGAGAGACTCCCGCCTGACTTGATGATACACGCCTGCTTGTTTGTTTTCTAGTTTTAACAGAGTCTCATAAAAGAAGAGAATGCTCTCCAGATGTTACCGCTTCCTACCAAAGCAGCAAAAAAATCAGAAGTATCTCCATAGAGCTCCAAAAGGGCCAGATTCCAGGCCAGGAGTGAAATCCTTTTCAAGTGGACATTAGCCCAGTCTTATATAGAACACAACAGGTGAAGGCAGGAATGTCCCGCAGCCTCATGCACTGAGGAGCAGACAGCCAAGGGTGTGGGGGTCTGCCAAGAAGGGGTGAAACTGGCCTAATGATAAGCACAACTTTTCCATCTTCTACTACGTTGGAGTCATGGCCAGGATTGCAGAGCCATTTACTAACAAAGGAGGTTAGAGCTGGAAAGGACCTGATGCTTATCTCCAACCCGTTCATTTTATAGGTAGGAAAACACCAGGAGCAGAAATCTGGGATGCCTGCAGCAAAGTCTGAAAGCCACGGGGTTGGCAGTTGTGCTGACACTTGACCCGGGGCTTTCTATTGCTTCTGTGTCTCATTTTCTTTTTGTGTCCTCAGTAGTTATTTCTTCAACTGTTTCCTCTTTGCCTGCTCTGTCCCAGTCTCACCTCCATCCCAATAAAGCCATTCTCTCATTAAATGGAGAGAATAGCTCTATTAAGCACAGCTAAATAAGCTGGACAAATGGTGTGTGCTCTGCTAGTTCCGTGGCAAGCTGATTAATCCCTCCAGTGCCTCCCACCAACCCCAGGGGCACTTCTTAACAGAAGCTCAGGTTTCTTGCTCCCTTTTCAGGCCACCTTTCCTGTTCTTTCTCTTGTCTAAGCAGACCCTTATTGTGGGCCAGCACTTTGCATGAAACTGAATTACTAAAATGTAGAGCAAGGATGCAAACTGATGTTTGGAACTCAGCTAAGCTTCTCCAGATAAACAGAGCACAATCCATCAATCTGCCCTGATAAGACAGGCCTTCTTGGTAAATGGCTGTACACTATCTGATTGCTTCCAGGAGGCTCCAGACAATGTTTTCTTCGGTCTGCTCTCCTGAAACCTTGACAAAATGACTCGTCGATATTCTTTTCTTCCAGCTATAAAAAGGTACTGATACAAGGCGAAGCATTTCCCTCTCTCTCAACTGCTTTTGCCAACATGGCAAGAAGTTGGAATTATATCTTTCAATATTTGTCCAGCTGTTGTTTGCAGATGTTGTATTCTTTACATTCAGAAAATAGAAATTCAGAGAATGCTAGCATGCAACTTCATCCTGAGAATTTTAGATCCTGCCCGTGCCTTTCAATAATGTCCTTATGTGTTCATTGCTTTAAGCACATCTGGGCTATTGAAGATACAAAGGCTTACAATGTCTCCAACAACCAGTGCAAAGAATTGTTAAATTTGGTTTATATCAAATGGAAAATTCCACATTCATATATATATATATATACACACACACACACACACGTATATGTATATATGTATATATACATATACACACGTGTGTGCATATGTATGTATATGTGTATCTATCTATCTATCTATATATATCTTCTGTGCCACTGTACCAAGCACTTCATTTAATCCACACAACAATCCTATAAGATAGGTACTGTTATTATCCTATTTGATAAACAAAGAAACTGAGGAATGGAGAGGTTAAGTAACCAGCCCAAGGCCACAAGGCTGGTGAGCGGTAAAGCCAACATGTGAACCCAGGGAGATCCAGCCCCACAGCCCTTGCTCTTAAGTATGTATTTCTATAAAGTCAATCTCACAATTAACTCTGATGAAAAAGAAGTTGATTTTCTACTGGGTGAACTGGCAGGCAGGCATGTAAGAAAAGAAAGACACCATCTCCTAGGAGCTATATGATTCAGGCCCAGAGATATACTGAGTCTAAACAGGGAATGGAAACAGGTTGCTGGAATTCCCGAGCCCACCTGGCTACACTCTTCTCCCTGCCGTAGACCTTCCTTCCTCTCTGAACTGAATTCCCTCCAACCCTACTCCTCACCACCAGTGGGTCCAGCCTCTATGTCCACCTGCAGCCCTTCCCTTCTGTCTCTACAGTTCAGTTCTCAGCATTGGTGGTGGACACTAACAGGGATGGGGTCAGGGGCTGCTAGTTGGATTTTCATTTTCCCATCTATGGATTACTCCTGATCCCCCAATTTGGGTTCTGGATAAGCCATACCTTCCCTTATTAAAACGTTGATAATAAAATTATCCTTTGATGATCCATAAACTGTGACTGGTTCTGTCCCCACTCCCTGCAGAGTATGCATTTGAAACAGATTATTCATAGAGCCACTCAACTTCTGCTGTCTCCAAGCAGCCATTCTCCTTAAGGGGTCATCTGTAGAGTGTCCACGTTAAAGGGATTCCTGTCGGAGGTCACACTCTTCTACTGGATGGAGAGTCCATTCCCCACCCCCACAACCACTGTCACACCAGATCAGATGGTGCCTGACCTGCTAGATAATACATAAACTAAGTTATACAAAATTTTGAAGGAGGTAGAGCAGAAGAAAATCCAGCCATTTGAATAATAACTTGCCAAACAGAATACCCTGGGACATCGTTGTTTTGCTTTCTTGAGTTATGGAACAAATGAGAAGCTGTCCCTGGAACCCACAGCTTTTCACCACTAATCAGGGTAGGAAATGCCACATCATCATGACCATGGCTTATCAGGAACTCAGAACCCAGAGTAGCCCAACCTAGGGCTGGGTGTGAGAGGGGAGAGGAGAAGGGGCAACAGCAGATGGTGGCCATGGGGTGGTGCTGGCACATCCAAAACACATTCTTCTTCTGTGAGTCTGCAGTATTACATCTGGCAACATCATGATGCATCCATCCATAGAATTACCCATAGCATTACTTTCTCATTCTTAGTTAACAGTCCTTGGGCTATGTGGATGGCTCCTCCAGTCTTCACATGCTGTAATTTCAGAGACCCAGAAAAGTCTCAAAATCCCTCCCCAACCCCCAGGCTGGTTACCGACATTCTGTCTTCATTCTTGGTACTTCTACCTTGTGATTTGTACGTCTAAGAACAGCAAGGGCCTCTGGCTGCTCTCAAGGTTGCTATCCATTTTTTCTGACTTATAATAAATCAAAGATTTAGGTGGAATCAGTTAGGAGGGTTGGGGAAATGGTTCACTGGTAGGAGCAGGGAGGTTGGGGGAACACAACCAAACACACAAACTTGGTCACCGGGACCTCCCCCATGTGCTAATTATGCTCCTGTCTTCCTGCCCAGAATAATGCTACATCTGAAAAGAACTGCTAATAAGTCATACAAATTGAATATGGAATGAGATCCTTTTATCCAGCATAGTTTTTTTTTTTTTTTTTTTTTTTTTTGCTTGTTTGTTTGGGTTTTGTTTTTATGGTACCATTTTTATTTTTTATTTAAGCAGTCAGTACTAAGTTCTTTCACGATTTTCTTAGACTTTCCTCCTCCCTCAATCCAAACCCAACTGTCCTTGACAAACTCACTTTGCTTCATCCAACAGGCAAGAGAGCCTTTGAATCCCAATCTGTGAAATCAAAGACAGAAACATTAAAGACAGCCCCCCACCCCCAAGGCACAATGTCATAATGTGCTTTGATGTTCAAGGACTAAAATCGGAATGGAGTCCCAAGGAACCAATTCAAAGGTCAGGGACAAGTAACGAGGCTCACCCACGAGAAACAAACATAAACCAAGTTAATCAGATGGCAGCTGAGTCTCCTTCTAGGAAGAATTTCACAAAGGCTATGCTTCTTTTCTTTTCTTTTTTTTTTTTTTTGAGACAGAATCTTGCTCTGTCACCCAGGCCAGACTGCTGTGGCATGATCTCGGCTCACTGCAACCTCTGCCTCCTGGGTTCAAGTGATTCTCTGGCCTCAGCCTCCTGAGTAGCTGGGACTACAGGCACACGCCACCATGCCTGGCTAATTTTTGCATTTTTAGTACAGACGGGGTGTCACCATATTGGCCAGGCTGGTCTCAAATTCCTGACCTTGTGATCTGCCTGCCTTGGCCTCCCAAAGTGCTGGGATTACAAGTGCGAGCCACCGTGCCCGGCCGAGGCTGTGCTTCTTAACTTCCCCGCCAAAGTGACAAATTCTAGTTATTTGTAACTTTAAAACCAAGTAACTAAGCTTCCTTATTCGTGGATCACTGGTATTACTGTCTAAATGAAAGGGAAAAGCCTACGGAGAGGACAAACTCTTCTCAGGGGAGGTGTGCAGAAAACTTCCTCCAATCTTCAGGAGAACAAATGCCTTTTCTGGAGGTGGAAGTTTACAGTGACCACAGTGACTCTGCCTGGCATCCCAGCACCAACTCTAAATAAGGGATGTGAGTGAGACAATGGGAAGAAATCACATACATACACACACGGGACACACAGACACACACACACACACACACACACAGTCACACTCACACACATACACAAACCACCTTCCTCACCCTGCCTCCCTGGACAGTGAATTCCCTCCTGGGAATGTTAGTGACCAAAAGTCACTGGATTGTGAGTTATGTGCCTGTTTCCTAGATGACAAGAGGTGGTGATAAGACCCAAGTTTTCCCCCAAAACTTGTAGGTAAATTATAAGGCTGAAAAGCTCAAACAAAAAAACCCCAAAACAAACAAACAAAAAAACTGACCACCACATCATAGGCTTCTGACCCTCTGTGTCCTATACTTTTTCCCTAAACCCTTGGGGCAAGGCTCTCAAAGGGCTGACAACTTTGAACTTTCAAAGTGGTGTGAAGTCACAGCGACCAGGCAAAACTGGGTTCCTTTAAAAGAACCCAGGTCACCAGTCACTGAATTTTTCTTCTTTAAAAATAGAGTCAACCTCAACAGTAGCTAAATATGGGGTGCAGTAACTAGTTCCTATTCCAAATTGGACTGACAGCTCTAAAACTGAGAAGCCCTCAGACTAACTAGTATCAATCTGAACAGATTTAAATTAGGAGTTTATGCAGGATGTTTTGAAATGTAATGCTGAGAGGTTCAAGTTTCAGTTCTCTTCTATTCCTATAAGAAACTTCCCCAAACAAACTCCATGCTGAATGGTTCTAATGCTTCAGACAGCCAAGGCTGTAATTTCTGCTGCTGTAGAAACAGTAACACATCTGTCTGCTCTTAGATAGATATGGAGTCCTGGGAGTGACTGAGGAGCCCCTTTGAGGTTCTCAGGGTCTCATCATAGAGGATGAGGTGTGGCTTTCAGGCTTTCATCCACAGACGATGGTGATAAAATGGGCTGCTGGTTTCACAAGGGCTGGGATCTCCCCAACATGCCCGTTTTTTGTCTAACGGCATCCCTACCTTCATTCCCCTTTGGCTCTCTCTCTCCTCACACCCTCAAATTCCCAGGGTGAGCTTTCTGAATATGTTACAGGACTGGCAGGCAGACAGAAGTCCTCCACACCCAACAGCAGCAACAGTAGCAACAAACTTTGGTCAAAAAGAAAAGGCACTGATCTATCTGAATACATACTCCTGCTCATGCAATGTACCTTGTTTTATAACAAGGCAAGCTACCTTTATTTCTATAAAGTCATAGCTGTCAGCAACACTATTTGGCCTTTAAAGATGCCAGTATCTTATAGAAAGCTATTAAATGGTAACAACCTGACAACCAAGTCTGCTAAAGGGCCAGAGTTGCTAGAATAAATGGCCCGAGAAAAAAGAGCACACAATCCCAGCGGCGGTCCTCAAACTCCCTCTGGTACAACGAATCTGTCGCTGAGTTTCTTTCTGCTCTCTGGAGGTATAAATGACTATTGTCTACTCCTCTTTTTCAGTGTGGGGTCTACACATAGCTTCACATTTCATAGAGCATTTCTCACTGAGTCCATTTAAGCAAGTTTGACACATTTTGAATAGCTTATGCAGATCTTAATACCAAAACACACACACACAAACACATACACACACACACACACACACACACACACACACACACACACACACACAGAGATCCCCAGTGTACACAATATCAGACTCAAAACTCACTGGACTGTGAGTTATTTGCCTGTTTCCTAGGTAAGGAGAGGTGATGATAAACTCAAATTTTTCTCCAAAACTTCTAAGTAAGTTATAAGGCTAAAAAATCAAACAAACAAAAATAACCACCACATCAAAGACTTCTTACCCTCTGTGTCCTGTACCTTCCCTGAACCCTTTGGGAAAGGCCATCAAATGCCCAAAATAAATTGAAGTCTAGGGTTGGCCCTTGTCTTGGACCAAGATCCTTTTGTAATGTCACGAGGAAGACTGACCAAGAGACCAAAGCCTGAAGTCAAGAAGGTCGGGTCTAGTTTCCTCACAGAGCAAAATCTGCTGCAGTCAAACACGAATTTGGCTTATTTTTG
Organism: Hylobates moloch; assembly: GCF_009828535.3. Classification (NCBI taxonomy): domain Eukaryota; kingdom Metazoa; phylum Chordata; class Mammalia; order Primates; family Hylobatidae; genus Hylobates; species Hylobates moloch. Next base: position 85,824,385 of record NW_026652286.1, on the reverse strand, counting down.
CATCTCAGCAAAAAGCCTTGCTATTCAGCTCAGAGATGAGGCTTCTTCTTACCTGGGGAACTCCCTTAGATACCAGTTACAGGAGGCAAACCTGCAAAGGTGAGAATTAGTCAAGAAAGGGAGCTAAGAACTTCATTTGAGAAGGAAAGTACCATTATGGCAACAAAAAGAGATGGAACTAACTGGAGGACACATTAGTGAGTGTCACTCATGGCCCCTAAGGAGCCTGAGCAAGAAGCCACCCTCTATGCTCATTCTGTTGCTTCTCACAGCATTCCAGAAACACCAGCTGGGACACTGGCTTCGCACCTCTGCTGTGTGTGAATATCCTGTTGCATGCTCTGAACTCAGAGGCTATTGCTAGGAAATTCCATGAGACTCTCACCAGCTGCCAGAGGGCTGGGACACACTAGACTGAACAGAATAGAGGGCGACCCTTTGTAAGCTTCAAAATGTGACACTTCTGGATTCTTTCTCCCATGAAAAACCAACCCAGGCCCCCAGAGTGCCGACGTGGGGCCATCTCCTGATCTTAACTGTCAAAATCTGACCAAGGGTTCTCCAAGACCATGGAATGAAGGTAAAGAGGTAGGAAGGTCAATTCTTCCTTTGTGTCCCTATAGCAATTAGCTTGTGCCTTAATCAAAGCTCTTACTGTGTTATAATATAATGCATTATCATCTGTCTAAATCAGCAGTCCCCAAGTTTTTGGCACCAGGGACAAGTTTCATGGAAGACAATTTTTCCATGGACCGGCAGAGAGTTGGGAGGTGGTTTTGGGATGAAACTGTTTCAGCTGTGATCATCAGGCATTACATTCTCATAAGGAGCATACAACCTAGAACCCTCGCACGCGCTCCTATGAGAATCTAATGTTGCCGCTGAGCTGACAGGAGGCAGAGCTCAGGCAGTAATGCTCATTGGCCTACTGCTCACCTCCTGCTGTGCAGCCCGGTTTCTAACAGGCCATGGCCTGGTACCAGTCTGCAGCCCAGGGCTGGGGACACCTGGTCTAAATGATTGAACTTTGTAAGGACTGAGTGTTTGCATTCCAAATACCCAGCATAGTGCCTGGCAATGCCTTAAAAGATAGTTGCTGAAATAACCTGAAAATCATGTTGTGACCATTGTTTTCTGAGATTCACACCAGTCTAACGGTTCCCAAATGCAGCGGGAGCAGGCCCTGGACCAGGGTCAGGTTATCTGGTTAAGAATCACCTCCAGAACTTGTTAAAAATAGATTTCTTTGCTACAGCCTGAAAATCTTGAATCAGTACCTCTGTGGTAGGGCCACTGTGGTTCTAGTTTTAAAGAGCTCCTCAAGTGATTTTTATATACAGCCAGGTGAGGCGGGTCACTGGCTTAGTCAATAACCTACCTGGGATAACTGACGAATTGCAAATACCATTAAACTCAGTTAAACTCTTCAAGCCCCTTCCTGGAATTGCTTATTTTTACAATCATTCTAATGTTGTTCTGCCTACTTGGCCATGTATTACATTAAGCAATGTGACATAGCTCTGCAGAAACTCCCATTTCATGCATTTGTTTTCAAGTTTGTCCCTGTAACACTTTAGGAAGTACAATGCTACACTAAAACTGATTGTGATGGTTAATTTTATGCATCAATTTGCCTGAGCCATAAGGTGCCCAGATATTTGGTCAAACATTGTTCTGATTGTGTCTGTGAGGGTGTTTCTGAATGAGATTAACATTGAAATTGGGTGGACTGAGTAAAGCAGACTGACTTTCCCAATGTGGGTGTGCCTCATCCAATCAGTTGAAGGTCTCCAGTAAAATAAAAGGCTGATTAATAAACAATTCTTTCTGTCTACTTGACTATCTTTGAGCTGGGACATTGGTTTTCTTCTGCCTTCAGACTTGGACTTGGACTGGATCTTACACCATCCGCTCTCTTTGTTCTTGGACTCAGATAGAAACTACACCATAAGCTCTCTTGGGGCTTCAGCAGTCTAACTGCAGATCTTGGATATCTCAGCCTCCATAACTGTGTGAGCCAATTCCTTATAATAAATCTCTCCCTCTCTCTCTCTATATCTATATCTATATATGTATATATATATATATGCACACACACACACATATATAAAATGTATATATACACACACACACTTACGTGTGTGTGTATGTATATCCTATTGGTTCTCTTTCTCTGGAGAACCCAGACTAGTACATCAATATACATGAAAACGTCATATTTTTCTAAAAGTAAATATGACTTGCCATCAAAATGGATATAATATAAAAGACAGGACGTTACCGTGTCCGGAATTGGTGGGTTCTTGGTCTTACTGACTTCAAGAATGAAGCCGCGGACTCTCGTGGTGAGTGTTACAGCTCTTAAGGTGGCACGTCTGGAGTTTGTTCGTTCTTCCCGGTGGGCTTGTGGTCTCGCTGGCTTCAGGAGTGAAGCTGCAGACCTTCCTGGTGAGTGTTACAGCTCATAAAGGCAGTGTGGACCCAAAGAGTGAGCAGCAGCAAGATTTATTGCAAAGAGCGAAAGAACAAACCTTCCACAGCTTGTAAAGCCACTGCTGGCTCGGGCAGCCTGCTTTTATTCTCTTATCTGGCCCCACCCATAGCCTGCTGATTGGTAGAGCCAAGTGGTCTGTTTTGACAGGGCGTTGATTGGTGCCTTTACAATCCCTGAGCCAGACACAAAGGTTCTCCACATCCCCATTAGATTAGCTAGATACAGAGTGTCCACACAAAGGTTCTCCAAGTCCCCACCAGAGTAGCTAGATACAGAGTGTGGACTGGTGCATTCACAAACCCTGAGCTAGACACAGGGTGCTGATTGGTGTGTTTACAAACCTTGAGCTAGATACAGAGTGCTGATTGGTGTATTTATAATCCCTTAGCTAGACATAAAGGTTCTCCACGTCCCCACCAGATTCAGGAGCCCAGCTGGCTTCACCCAGTGGATCCCTCACTGGGGCTGCAGGTGGAGCTGCCTGCCAGTCCCACGCTGTGCGCCCGCACTCCTCAGCCTTTGGGTGGTCGATGGTACTGGGCGCCGTGGAGCAGGGGGCGGTGCTCGAAGGGGAGGCTGGGGCCGCATAGGAGCCCCATGGAGGTGGGGGAAGGCTCAGGCATGGCGGGCTGCAGGTCCTGAGCCCTGCCCGGCGGGAAGGCAGCTAAGGCCCGGCAAGAAATTGAGCACAGCAGCTGCTGGCCCAGGTGCTAAGCCCCTCACTGCCCGGGGCCGGTGGGGCTGGCCGGCCGCTCCGAGTGCGGGGCCGCGGAGCCCACGCCCATCCGGAACACGCACTGGCCCGCAAGCACCGTGCGCAGCCCCGGTTCCTGCCCGCGCATCTCCCTCCACACCTCCCCGCAAGCTGAGGGAGCCAGCTCCGGCCTTGGCCAGCCCAGAAAGGGGCTCCCACGGTGCAACGACGGGCTGAAGGGCTCCTCAAGTGCCGCCAGAGTGGGAGCCCAGGCAGAGGAGGCACCGAGAGCGAGCGACGGCTGTGAGGGCTGCCAGCACACTGTCACCTCTCATTACGACTGGACACCACTGCCCTTAGCACACAGTTTGACATC
>NW_026652286.1:85744117-85820710 GCF_009828535.3 Hylobates moloch | reverse complement strand
CCTCACTGGGGCTGCAGGTGGAGCTGCCTGCCAGTCCCACGCTGTGCGCCCGCACTCCTCAGCCTTTGGGTGGTCGATGGTACTGGGCGCCATGGAGCAGGGGGCGGCGCTCGAAGGGGAGGCTCGGGCCGCACAGGAGCCCGTGGAGGTGGGGGAAGGCTCAGGCATGGCGGGCTGCGGGTCCTGAGCCCTGCCCTGCGGGAAGGCAGCTAAGGCCCAGCAAGAAATTGAGCACAGTAGCTGCTGGCCCAGGTGCTAAGCCCCTCACTGCCCGAGGCCGGTGGGGCTGGCCGGCCGCTCCGAGTGCGTGGCCGTGGAGCCCACGCCCACCCGGAACTCACGCTGGCCCGCAAGCACCGTGCATAGCCCCGGTTCCTGCCCACGCATCTCCCTCCACACCTCCCCACAAGCTGAGGGAGCCGGCTCCGGCCTTGGCCAGCCCAGAAAGGGGCTCCCACAGTGCAACGACGGGCTGAAGGGCTCCTCAAGTGCTGCCAGAGTGGGAGCCCAGGCAGAGGAGGCACCGAGAGTGAGCGAGGGCTGTGAGGACTGCCAGCACGCTGTCACCTCTCATTACGACTGGACACCACTGCCCTTAGCACACAGTTTGACATCCTTGGTCCACCTAGCCCAGGATGACAACTCATACACTACAAGTGGAAGGTCTCCATAAGTGTCAGCTGATCAGTTGGGCAATCTTTCTATTGATTTGCTAAGCAGGTCGGCCTGACATATTCCCTGTGTGAGTCATGTCCAAAGCTCCCACAGACGAATGTGCTGGTCACTAGGTGGATACAGTGTGAGAAGTATTCTAGAAGCTCAGAGCGGATTCTTGTTAAACATAAGAAAAAGAAAGGTGTGGGTATGCATGAGGCATCAGACACTGCCTTCCTAAAATGAGACTTTGGGGTTCTGAAATAAAAAGTCTTTAGAAATTCTGAGTTACCTATAAATCATAAAACAAGATGAATTACTGCTATTGTATCTTCAAAATGGTAGTTAAAAGGATAGCTGGCACTAAATGGCAGACTTTGAGCATAGAAAGCTTTCTGTTCCATGGTATAAGGAACTACCTGCCTCTTACCTTTATTCTCTTATACTGATGAATTTTAAACTCTACAGGTGCATTAACTAGGATTCTCAATCCCCTGCTGAACCTGACAAAAGAAAAATTTCAATTGTTTCCCTCAGTTCCTAGCTGAATTCATCTTTCCTTCAAAGCTGTGGAGTCCCAAGGACAGATGCTCTTTTTATATGTAAAAGATTATTATTTATTCCTGGTATCTCTATGCTTGTTGATTGATTTTTTTCCCTCCTCTCTACAACATTTGCCTCGCTTTAAAGAAAAAGTCATTCAGTGATTTGTTAGCTCTTCCCTGAATTTGGGAATTCATAACCACTGCACAAGTGCAGATGCCCTTTCCATTGGAATGATACATCTTTCTGATCATTCAGCATGGACCTCTACAGCTTACATACTCCCTAGACATTGCCTACATGTAGAAAATATAGAAGAAAATGTATAAGGACATTTTCCTATACAAATCTTTTTGTTTCCCTATTTTAAACGATCAAGAGAAAGTCAAATGACACAGAAGTGTCATACCCCAGCTCACTCTCCTGAGGACACTGACCCACAAGATTCAAAGCAGCCTCCTGGTCCCAAGGTGAGGACGTCATTTGCTTTCCCAGTGGTTGGTATTCATGAACACGAAGAAGCCCCTGGACATGTGAGTTCTAGCTGGTTAAATAATTTGCTGCTGAAAGTTTCTTGGTCTTCAAATTAGAAATTGATAACAATATTTACGAGATGCCTCAAGTAGTTAATTGGAGAAAAAGAGAGGATAAAAAAAAATCACACCAAGAAGCCAGACTATAATTTACCTAGAGTGGGGTCAGGTCATTTCTGTAATTTCAAAGTGTCTTGTAGTTGGTTTTATACCCAGCAGGTTCCAATAAATGCTCTCCACCGTCTGACAGCAAACCCTCTTTCATTTGCGTGTATTTCCTAAGGTGAATATTGTTTCTTAAATTACTGGGTAAAAAATGCATTTTGAAATTGTTTTCAATGGCAGTGCCTGGTCAGTCTGGAGGAGCGAGACAGAGAGGTCCCACAGAAAGAGGCCTGCTGTGCACACGTGGCAGGGCATCCAGATTCTGGTTTCTAACGTCCTCATGGGTTCTGTGGCACTGGTACCCCAGCTGTAGAATTAGGATAAAAGAGGCAGAGGGTGGCAAAGTGGGAAAAGCAGTTGAAAAGGAACCAGAAAACCAGGGGTTTTGTTCTGGTCTTGCCCCTACAAACACCCACAGGATTTGAGGCAAGTTACTGTATCTTGCCAGGAAGGTCTCAGCTCACTCATTTAGAAAGGAAGGGGTTGGACTAACTGATTTTGAACACTCATTTCACCTCTATAGTCATACAACTGGGGCCCAACTGACAATTTATCAAGGAGTTTCCCAATTTTCTCATCTTTCTTCCAGGGCTGGCTCACCCCAGTCCTGCCAAGTGGGGCTCCAATCTGCGGCCTAGGCCCACCCAGTTCTGAGCCAATCTTCACTGATGCTGGCAGCACATCAGAGGTCCCAAGCCACCTGGGCAAAGCGAGGGCTGCCGCTGTAAGCCTGAGGTCCTGGAATATCTGGGAGGTGCTGACCTCTTGCAGCCCCGCTCCCCAGCCGGGGGCTCTGCTCCCTCGACTCTCCACTGCTGGCTGAAGTTCTAGTCCAATCCAGACAGTCCACCCAGAACACAGCACCGCCCCTAACTCTGGGGGGATTCTGCTGCCACTCTGAGCTCCTGCTGCTGCTGCTCTGGAGGAACCAGCTACTCCCAGCTTTTCTTCTTTGGTGAAACAGAGATGGCAGCACTGTCTGCAACACAGAGTGGCAATGAAGAGCAAGCAAAATGACACGTGGAGTGCCTAGTACATGGGAGGCACTCTGCAAAGGGGAATCATCATAACCATAAGGCAAGGCACAAAAAGGCATGTTCTAGACAGCTGTTAATTACATCACGTTCAGGGCCCAGAAGAGAAGCATCCGGGCCAGGCTGACAGAGGACAGTGAAGGAAGGAACAGATCCACTCTCCACACCTCCTGCTTGACCGGCAGGAAGAACTCTACAAGCTGGGCCTGCTGTGCTTTTGTAATGCATTCCCAGTCGTCTCTGGACACACTGCCATCTGGTAGGAGAGTGAGCTTGGAGAAATAGAGAACGAGACAGACTATTCTTCTATCAAGGCTTTTACTTCCCTTGGGGTACAGTCAAAAAGCTTGATGTTTCTTCAAGTGTTAAGCAATCCCTACGGACTGATGGGAAGAGATATGAATACCTCTGAGGACAGTAAGTTGTGTTTTACCAAATAACATCATTCCAACCAGGGCTATAATAAAACCAAGGAGCTAGAGAAAAAAATCACTGTCTTGATTTGTCTTTTTCTTCTTTCCTTTGGGTATATGCAGCAGTAAGCTACTTAGACATGTTTATTCCGAATGTACCCCTGGGGCTAATTTCAAAAAATACTTTTTGAAGCTAAAGTGCCTAAGTGATCTCATTCAAAGAATTTTTAAACTCTGGAGGCTTGTATGTCAAAAACAGAGTGGGGTCCCTCAATCTAATCCTGAGTGGCTGTCAATCAAAGAGATGGGACCAGTACCCCTGGTTGCTTCTGAAGTCCAGTCCTCTTTCGGAAGAGGGGAGAGAAGACCATCTGGATTACAACCACATAGTAACCACCCCCTCTTTTTTTTCTTCGATATTTATTTTAAGTTCCAGGGTACATGTGCAGGATGTGCAGGTTTGTTGCACAGGTAAACATGTGCCATGGTGGTTTGCTGCACAGATCAATCCATCACCTAGGTATTAAGCCCAGCATGCATTAGCTATTCTTCCTGATGCTCTCCTTCCCCCAATCCTCCACTCCAACAGGCCCCAGTGTGTGTTGTTCTGCACCCCATGTGTCCATGTGTTCTCACTGTTCAGCTCCCACTTACAAGTGAGAACATGCAGTGTTTGGTAAACCCCTTTCTTAAGAAAAGTCTGGCCATCATTTGTTAGCCTACTCACACTCAAAGCAGGTATTTAGACCGCAGAACCTGCACCTGCCAAGGCCAAACAGCCTGCATCCTACCAAATAAAGCTCAGGATGCCAAGCTGACTTGGGCAGCTGGAGAGTGGGCAGCTTGGAACCACAGGGCTGGCAGGGCCCGAGAGGCTGCCCAGGGCTCTCCCACACCACAGCTGCAGACCAGATCTCAGAGCCCTCTTAAAATCAGTAGCAAATTACTCTAAGTGGATTCTCCCAGCCTAGGCTGTAGGAACTCATCTTTACAGTTTAGTGAAACCGAGAACATGATAAAGAAGCCCCAGCAGTAGAGTCAGCATTGCTATTTCAGATCAGGGATATTTTTATTCTTGCTTGATACTGTACCAAAAACTGCAATATGAATGAGGTCCTCATCCCAGACGCAAGACTCCCATCAACACCCAAGCGTTTAACTGTGGGCCACATGCTTTACAAACATCATCTCTGGGACGCAGCATGGTCTCTGCATACTCATTGACTGAGTGGTTGAACCTCACATCCACCCACCCATTATACAGATGAAGAGCTGGAGGCTTAGAGAGGTTAAGTAAATTGCTCGATATTACACGGCTAGCAGCTGGGGAGCTGGATTTATCCTGCTCCAAAGTCCATTTCCTTTCTCTTGTACTATGCCATCCCCAATAATGCAGTGAGGCCTCAGAGGAGAGATTTCTTCTACTTTTTCTACTCTTAAGTACAAGTCCTTGCTGTTTTTGCTTCAGAGTAGAGTGGAAGAAAAACTCAGTGCTACAGGAAGACGGCCTCCTGCACATCTCACAGAGATCCGGAGTTTCCCTTATATGTGCTCTGCCCAGGGACAGGGGCTCCTACATCAGGCTTTATGAAGGCTCATTCCAGAGAATGCCTTATAATTCTTTTAGTATCAAGTGTCATGCTAAGAAAAATTTCACATTGTAGTTTTTACCTCTAAAAGTTTGTTTTCATCTTGCAGCTAATGCTTCCCAAGAAGGAATCTTGGAGATACCTATAAGCCCAATCAAATGTACTTTCTCCTGCCTTTCAATAGCCCTGTAGCACTAAACTCACTCTTTATTGGGGTAGTCCGTATCCAATAAGCAGGATAAGACTATAAGCCTCTTCCAGACAGGGGCTATATCTCACTGTTCTCTGCATCCTCTGAGTGCTCAGTCATACCTGTGCCCAGCAGCTGTTCAATGCCTATGAGATGAAGCGAGAAGCCAGGAGAATGCTCAGCACAGAGCCTGCCAGTCAGTTGTCCACAAATCGCAGTAGTGAGAAAAGAAGGAGCAGCAGCTGCAGCAGTGGTGGCAGATGTTGCTGCTGTTCCTGGGTTGCCCGGGAATCTGGGGTCTTGTTCTGTGTGCCCATCTTAGGAAAGTCGTATAACCCCAGGGTCCCCAGTTTCTACATTAACAAAATCATAGAGATTGAGTGTGAACATTCTTTGACTCTAGAATATTAATGAGTTGAATCCTTCCCCATCCACTGTCTCTTATTAACCAAGATGCCTCTTAAAGATACTGTCACAAAAGCCAAGTGTTTCTATATTTTAAGACATGCGTTCTAAAAGCAAAAGAAATCTTGGCATTTCATGCTAAGGAGGTTTCAGACATCCTCCTATCTCTAGCAATTTCCATGCGTTTGCTGGAAATGCTTTCCAAAATCTTTTGGTGATTGTCTATACTTTATCCTGCCTTCGGGGGATGAGAGAGAAGAAATGACCCAAGCGTTGATAGAAAAGGCACACAAAGACAGTCTGGCAGTGTTCACTTATTAAGCAGAGCAGACAGAGCAAGAGATGGCTAAATCACATACCTGCCTCTCCCTCACCACTGTGCTGCCACACAATAGGCCTCTGGAAGCAGCCAGCTTGTCAGCATAATTCCCTGCACAGTGGGTGAGCTGAGGCAAAGATAATTTTCCAGGCTGTTTGGCTATCAACAGACACCAAATTGCTTAGCTGAGCAGACATGATTTCCTTCAACTTGTTGCAAAATTCTTAAACAAACCCTGAAAATGGAAATGTGCTCTCATTTTGCTCCATAGCAAAAGGAGAGCAAATTCTTTACTTAGGAATCAACAAGTTGAGGGTACACACATAATCATATACTCTCACAGAAAACAAGGCTAGGCTTCAAAATTGTTAAAATGTATAATTAAAAAGTATATGACAGTTTCTTCATCTCTCTCTCCTGCCCAGTGGCATGCTGGTAAATATTTATCAAAAGGCTCTTGGTGGTGGGGGAGTCCTGATTTGTAGCATTCACCCATATCTGTGGTGTAAATCCTCCCACCGTGAAATTTCAAGCTACCAACATGGTATTACCAAATGCAGAGCTGCGAAGAGATGCGTCTGGTTGATTCTCACAAACCAGTGGGGCAGCTCTGGCATAATACTGTCCTGCCTGACATTCAAGCCCTAGTCCTGGGCTCTGAAATAAAAGTGGGTCACCAAGAGCCTGCTTCTTCCAGCCTGGTGTTAGCAGCAGGTGCGTGAGCTGATGCAAATGAGACTAAAGCACCTGGACTCTTCAAAGGTTGGCCTTCGAACGCTGTAATCTAGTCCCAGGTTCTTCACTCTTCAGAAACCCAGCAAACATTTTCTGTCCTGACATCAACCAGGGAGCTTATGTACCATTTACTCAGGGAGAAATTCATCTTCTTTCTTTTTGCACTGAGCTTTTCCTCCTGACCCCAGCAAGCAGGCTTGCTTTCGTTACCCTGCATCTGCCAGAAACCAGGCTGTTTGTCAGAAACTTGCAAAAAAGTAGAGCATTCAACAGTTTGCTAATTGACCTCCTGGATGAAGGCGCTTCGTCAGAGTCCCACGGATATCAGGCGAGACCAGCCTGATGCACTGTCACACTTCCAGACGGTTGACATGTGCCACCACGTTTCATCAATCTGCTAATGAAATACACATCAGAACTCCAAATCATCTCTCAGGGCAGAAAGGTAGACATTTTGCAGGGAGATGAGCCCCTGTAGCCTTTTTTAAGTCAACACATTAATGCATCAGGGATGTGGTGTAACGTGAGAGTGTCCCCGTCCTAAGTTATTTTACTCTTCTCCGATGTCTTTCTCTCCCATTTGGCCCCCATTTTTCTGTCTCCCTGCCTCTCTTCTGCTCTCAGGTTCACTTTTTGTCTCTCCTTCTTCATTTTTCTCTTCTAAAATGGAGGCACCCAGAGAATGGGGCAAAGAAGAAAGTAGGAAATTTGTAATGTCGGGACCGTATTTGCATTTATTTCATCTGTATGGTCTATCTCATGTTCGTTTCTTGGATGTTAAATCCCACACAGTCTTTAAGGAAGTTTTTTTTAGAGCTTGACTATCCATTTATTTAGTTACTTTTCTAAAATAGCATTCCTCCCACCCACTCTCCTCTAGTGAATTCCTCTTTCACTGCTGCTGTAGGCATTCCTTCTGAGGGAGTGAAGGGAGAGGCCATGGGAAAATGTGACGGTAACAAGCAAGAGAGACAAAGAGGAAAGAGAGAAAGCAGAAACGAAGTGCTGGGAGGGACAGTCCCACCTCAGCTGCTCCAGGCTCTATTGAAATCTGAGCTTGCCCATGACAGGGGCTACAAACTGTAGGAAAGACATGATGCTCTCTGCCAGATGCGGTGGCTCACGCCTGTAATCCCAGCACTTTGGGAGGCTGAGGCAGGGGGGATCACCTGAGGTCAGGAGTTTGAGACCAGCCTGACCAACATGATGAAACCCCGTCTCTACTAAAAATACAAAATTAGCTGGGCGTGGTGGTGGGCACCTGTAGTCCCAGCTACTCAGGAGGCTGAGGCAGGAGAATCACTTGAACCCGGGAGGCAGAGGTTGCAGTGAGCTGAGATCACACCACTGCACTCCAGCCTGATGACAGAGTGAGACTCCAACAACAACAACAACAACAACAACAACAACAACAAGACATAATACATAATGCTGTCTTTCCTAGGTGACTTTTAATAGTGGTTTTTTTTGGGGAAAACATATCCCATCTTACTTTCTGGTGGAATTTCAGCCTACATAAGGTAGGATGGCAGCAGCAGCATCCTAGCATGATCGGGGAAGATAGAGGCTGGAAGAGCTGATGTTCTTCAAGCCACTCATGTGGTCAGCAGCTCACGTGAGGGTCTACTCTGTGCATAAGTGTGATCAACACCAGCACTGCGAACATTCTAACCAGGGGTATGTTAAAATATGCAATGTGTGACTCATAGGCAGCCAGAAAAAACACATCCCAGGATATGCCTGAGATAACATTTTGTGATCTTGCCAATGACCCCTGCCACATTGTCAGGCAAGAAAGTCTATTGAGGAGTTTGGAGAAGATGAAGCAGGTTATAAAATTGCAACCTTGCAAAGCCAAGTTTATCATTCCTGGTAAACCCAGTGTAGCATATCACTCTCATATGCCCTTCTGCATGTTAATTTTTCATCAAGGATGCAGTCCTCATAAGAAGTTGATGGGCCAGCTTTTCTCAACAGGCTGGGAAATAAGTGGTGTATTTTTTTATGGTACAGTGGAAACATTTGGAAAGCATTTCTTGTATTTGCCTTTAGGAATTTGTTAAGCTAAATTTGGCTCCATCCCATAGCCATAGAGAAAAAAAAAACCGCATAAATTAAACACACAGAAAAAAACAAACAATGAGAGGATTTACAGATGTCTCATATCTTAGGATGTAACTAAGAAAGAAACCTTTGCAAAAACCCATAACACCTCCTTTGAAAACCATGGAGTGTTTTGTGTTTATTCTTCCCAGACTAGTGGGTGTTCTCTGAGGTGGGGATGTGACCTCAGAGTAGACCAGATGGTTTTTCAAAATGTCTAAATATTAGATGGTAGTAAAATGGACCTTCACCTAATCTCTCATAGAATACAATTCAATCAACTGTGGATGACACAATTTTGATGGGCTCTAGAATACCTAGCATCCCTTCTGACCTTGGGACCTTTCCTTATATTAAAGCTTCATCAAAATCAAAGCAGAATCTAATTTAGAGTAACATAAGCCATCTTTACCATATACCTTTGCTTTTAAAAGGCGACAGAGAACTCCTCCTAAATCTACTAGCCTCCAAGAGGGCATGCTTGTCCTTGTTCTGTGCATCCCTAGAACCAACCCTATTCCTGGCATAGATCAGGGAGTTCATGCAGTTGTTGAAGGGACCTGAATGAACACACTCTAATCTTTGGATTTCCAGCTTGGTGTTCTCAACAGTAGAGTGTCTGATGATTAAACCCTGTTCCCCTAAGACACATTATGTTGTATCAAAACATCAGCATCTGGTGGTTGTTTGACCAACTACCCACATTTTTTATTTTACACTATTTATTTATTATTGATATATAATACATATACATATTTTGGGAGTACATGCGATGATTTCATACATTCACATAATCAAATCAGGGTAACTGCCACCCACATTCTTATCATGATTTCTTCTTCTACTCGCTCATCAACTTCTGTATTGCTTCCATTTTATTTAAGTAGGATTCCCATTTTCATTATTTTTGCTTTTTTCTCCTCTCTGTCTCGTATTTTTTTATATGCATAATTATACACATGCATAAATATGTTGGGATTATAAATATAGGGACACAGTATTAAATATGTTCAGATATGTAGGGAGTATGATTAATGTTTTTCCACAATGGTGAATGGTATGAAAAGCAGGAAAACAAAGATGTCTTACTATTTCTCCATGTGAAGAAAAGAAGCAAAGCTCAACGATTCGTTCTTCTCAGTATCGTAACAGCCTTACTAGCAATACCCTGGAAGCTTAGGCCAGGCCTTGATCTAAAACCAAATATACACATAAGGTATATTGAAATATACCACACCTCTTATTGAGGAATGAGGGCAGATGTGCAAAACTCCTAAACCAAGAGGGCTTTCTACAAGGCAAATAAGTGGTGAATAAGTCAATGACATATATGTAACCAACAGGGCAAAGTTTCCCAACTAGGGTGGATGTACCCAATTCAACTGCTTTCCAAATTGTTACGAAATGCACGATTCACATTCTACCCCTTGCCACCTTCATTCAAACAGTACACACAGCCGCCATCTCTTGGGCCAAGGGTTATTGTGGTGCTGTCATTCACAAATCAGCAAAACTGGTAAACTCTATTAAGCTTCCATCAACTCCTCGTGTTGCATTAGAGACCTCAGTCAACCTTTTGACAACAACTGTAAAATGTCTCCAGATGGTTAACATAACACATCAAAGTTAGTATTCAAAGGCTTCAGTTAATCTAAGAAATACAGATCTCCCACAAGGGCATGACATCACCCAGCAACCTCAGTTGCCAAGGCACCTCTGGAGTCTTATTTTGTAGGAGTTCCATGGAGGAAGCCTTTTGGCCCCTAGTTGGTGTGCAAATTCCACACATACACACAACCTTCTCCAGCAGATATAAAGGACTATTCCCTGAGGATGGAGATATAGTTGTTGGTGGGAGTGAAGGTAAGTGTCAGCATAATACGTGTACTCCCCAAAAGTCTCCTCTGGGATGCACACAGAGGGTTTTGGCAGGAATCCCTCCTACCCTAAGCCATCTTCCATGTTGCTTCCTGCTCTTTACCACCGCTTGCTCTTTCTTAGCCTCAAGGGTAATCCTAATGAAGCCTGATTTCTTGATGCCACTTGCAAGTGGAAAAAATACTAAGCCTACTGTATATGAATTTTTCACATTCCTGAATTTGCAATAAGGTTAAAGTCTATACTAGCCACGGGTGGTCAGATGAGCCAGGTGGGGACATTCCATGTCTCTGGCTCAGGAGGAGCCAGGGGACCAACGTGCAAAATGACTAGCTCATGTGCACATAAGACCCCTATTCCGCCCGCCTCGGCCTCCTCGTGAACCCGGGAGGTGGAGCTTGCAGTGAGCCGAGATCGTGCCACTGCACGCCCCCGCCGGGGCGACAGAGGAAAACCCCCCCTACTCCAAAAAAAAAAAAAAAAAAAGACCCCTATTCCAGGAGTCGCAGCCATATCTGCTGACAATATTTACCGGAGCAAATCACTGTTACAGATTTTTTTCTTTTTTCACTAAAACCGTGCCAATTTATTTTGCCATATACAAAGAAACTTGCTGCATTGCCTGTGCACTTTTGCACCAACATTACTAAATGAAATTGAGGTTGCTTAGAAATACCTGGTGTTTGTCAGGGAAATGGAGTCTTATCTCTGAAAGAGAAATGTCAGTAAGGGCTGATACCCCAGCAATCACTCAAGGAGTGTTGAGGGGCTATGAGTCTGCAGATTCACTGCAGAGAAACTAAGTCCCATGTGGGTCTTTTCTGTAGCTCTGTTAAAAAGAACAGGATTGCCAGGAAATCTTCAGGAGGGGATATATATTTATATTTGCATATATTTAGGATTTTCCACTTCTAATCTCCTAGATGAAGGCAGACTGTGATAAGAACTCCATTGTCTAGTTAAAGCCTTCATTCTGCTGCACTGGACACACAGCATTTATTCTAAATACACAATGACCAACGTAACATGCCATGGAAATTTTTTTTTTAACATCAAGCACATTCATCAGAGCTAAGGGATGATTTGGAAAAAGTGGCCTCTGGCATTGAGCTAGCTAGAAGCAACAACAATCCAAGTCCACCATCTTTACTCATAAACCACAGTAACCTGCTGCCCGAGGCCACCAGCCCTGCCGTGCTGACTCCTGCGGCTGCTATGGTTTTTCTATGAGCCTCGCACATCTTATTTTCCCTATTCTAGAGATAAAGATGTTGCGGCTTTGCAGGTTAAGTCCAGAAACACAAGCCTTGAACTAGGCAAGAATAAACCTGGATAGGGATTTTCTGACTCTCCCAACCCCCATGGTTTTTCAGACATACCCTGCACCCTCTAAAATATATATATTCCAAGTAACATGCTAATATTAGT
Organism: Hylobates moloch; assembly: GCF_009828535.3. Classification (NCBI taxonomy): domain Eukaryota; kingdom Metazoa; phylum Chordata; class Mammalia; order Primates; family Hylobatidae; genus Hylobates; species Hylobates moloch. Next base: position 85,808,721 of record NW_026652286.1, on the reverse strand, counting down.
CATATGTTTTCCACTCCCATAATGAAGTGCTCACAAGCCTGCAAAACATCTCTGGATAAACTGCTGCCATTAAAACAGCAGAGACCACGCACGTGGCCGCTTCCCTGTCCGGACCCCCATTCTAGCCCAGTGTGTGGGTAATCTGCCCTATCGCGCAGCACCCATGCCGCTTACTGTACCATTAGGGCTGAGGTCCAGGGAAGTAATTCAAATTAGACCCCAGGTTTACGGAGATTCTTAACATATCTATAAATATTCAAATCAGGGCTAGATCTTGGCAGAATTTTTCTAATTAAAATTTCATTCAAATTAAATCAGCCACATTTTGACAGACATGAGAGACAAAAAGCTTTGTGGTTTTGTGAGGGCTTCTTTTTTCCCCTCAACTAATCAAAAACATGGCTAATGTAATAAGAGCAGAGAAGGGATTCTTTCTCACCCCCACGGCAGTTGCGCAGGCATTGTGTAGGGAGGGTACAACGAGAAGCCATTGCTTTTCTGAGTGAACATCAGTTCAAAATTGCCTATTACTTAAAAATCTAAAACTCAATAGACCCTGTGTGGAGGCTGGAGCTGCCACGAGCAGTATTTTTGAAAAGTAAAACTTGACAACATCATGGGAAAAACTATTCGACATCATTTGCATCTCAGTTCGATCCCAGATTAAGCCTTCAAAACACAGCTGCCAGGCTCAAATTTGCAAATACAGATACAAATTTCCTTTTTATAACAGTCAGACTTGTAAAAGGCAAACGAAATAGACAATGCAGCACTTAGAACATTTCCAGCTAAGAAGGAAAAAAAAATTAAAAAAGACCCATTCTAAGATCCAAGGCAAAATACCTACTTCTCATGGTAAAACAGCTTTATTCATTTCCACTTCCTTTACCGAACACACTTTAAACTCCACATAATTTTTGCTATCAACCCCTCTCCCACAGACTGTAACAGCTAAAATGCCAGTCTGTCTCCAACATAATTAAACAAAATGTGCAATCTTCTAAAATCTGTGAATAAACAATATAAGGCAAAATAAAAGACCCAGACAAAAGAACATACCAAGATCAATCCTCAAGCTGTAATATCCTGACATCCAGCCAAGGAGTACTTATGGAATCCACTGTGGCACAGAAAATAATAATTCCAGAACACAATGAGGATAAGTTGGAGGGGAGAGGGACTGCTGGGAATACAGGTGAGGACAGCTATTTGGAATGTAGAGGGGATAAGCTTCATGCAATACACAAGACAAAATGGTTTTGATGGCAGCTCCTAGAACCTGTCAAAAGTATGTGAACAGACAGCTTGGAAGAAGTACCACCACCCAGCCTGGGCTGACGGGACAAAACTAAGAACCTAATGGAAATAAGAGATGAGATGTACTTTGTTAGTTTTCTGCGGCTGCCTGAAACAAACTGGCATAAACTGAGCAGAGTAAAGAGAAATTCCTTGCCTCACAGCTCTGAAGGTTAGAAATCCAAGATCAAAGTGTCCCCAAGGTTATGCTCCCTCAGAAGGTACTATGGTACTGTCCAGGTAACTGTCCCAGGCTTCTCTTCTAGTTTCTGGGAGTTCCTTAACTTGTGGTAGCATAACTCTGATCTCCAAGTGTGTCTGTCTCCAAATTTTCCCTTTTCATAAGGATGCCGGTCATGCTGGATAGGGCTGACCCTATTCCAGTAGAACTTCACCTTAACTAATTATATCTGCAATGACCCTGTTACCAAGTAAGGTCACATTCTGAGGTACTAGGGATTAGGACTTCAACATAGGAATTTGGGGAGGACAGAATTCAACCCATATTTTGTAGGAAAGCAATGAATTACCCAATTGAAAAGTGAGTGGTCAGAAAATCTATTCATTGTTAGCTTCAGGAGGGCAATAAGTTATCTCTTCTATTTATTTATTTATTTAATTAATTAATTAATTTATTTATTTATTGAGACAGAGTCTCACTCTGTCACCTAGGCTGGAGTGCAGTGGCATGATCTCGGCTCACCACAACCTCCACCTCCCAGGTTCAAGCAATTCTGCCTGCCTCAGCCTCCTGAGTAGCTGGGATTACAGGCATGTGCCACCAAGCCCGGCTAATTTTTTGTATTTTTAGTAGAAACGGGGTTTCGCCATCTTGGCCAGGCTGGTCTCGAACTCTTGATCTCTGGTGATCAAGAGTCAGCCTCCCAAAGTGCTGGGATTACAGGTGTGAGCCACCATGCCCGGGAAAGTTATCCCTTTTCATGAGCATTTCAAGCCACATGCCTCCCCAAACTATCCTTTGGGAAACAATATGAAGGAATGCATCAGAGAGACCTGGGTTCAAATTCTGGTTTTGCCACTTACTTAAGAGCTGTATGCTTTGGCACAAATTGTTTAACGTCTCTGAACATCTGTTTCCATCTTTGCAAAATGCAGATAATAACATCTCCCTGACAGTTTTGTAGTGGAGATTACATGAGATAACATGAATAAATAAGGTCACAGCGTATGGCACACAGAGGCAACCAGCACTCATTAATCCACTTCCCCTGTCTCTCTCCTGCTCCCTCTTGAACCCTGCACTTCCCACAGAAAGCAAGACCCCTGAAGATCAAGTCACTGTATTTTACTTTTAATTATACTACTGCAGATTTCTAACACAAATACAATGCAACACCAACATCGGCTCAGATTACCTGGCCCTTACTTAACAGCATAAATAATTATTTTAATGCAATTAGCTTTTAGTGGTGTTGGAAGACAAGCTTAATGATTTTTCATTTTCCAACAAAGAGAACTCTAATTCATGACTCCCAATGTCTATTCCATGTAGTATGAAAGAGAAACGCCTTTTTGCCCTTAGTTTTCTTAGGCCCTCTGTTTAATAACCAGCCAGGCCAGGGAGACATAAAAATGAAACCTAAACAAACAGCCCAGAGATGAAAAGAAAAAACAAAGCAAGACACATAACAACAACAAAAATCACTCTCTTCTTCCTTCCCTTCCCTCCCTTCCCTCCCGAAGACCAATTCCTCAACACGATTCTCCATAGCCTTTTGATCTTTGGATATCTTTTCAAATAGTGAGGACATAAGCCTGCATTTTTTGCATCTTCTTAACATCTAGCCAGTGCATTTCTATTTTCCCTTGCTTTTTTGCTCTTTGTCAGGTACTCGTCACTTTCACTGCACACTGCCTTTACAGAAAACCAAAGAGGACTGCGTATGACCAAAAGACAGTGATTCTATTTTAAGAGTGGGTAGAATTTTTTAATGGTGGGAAGAAATTGTTTGCCAAAAATCAAATCAAGAGCAAAGTGCTGTGACCCTTATTGGGAAGAGGTTTATTGACTTGGTATGAGGCCTGGAACCCTCTCCCTCTATTAGCCATGGAGTGCTGGGCATGTCCTCTGATCTCTGCTTGCTCTTCCATGAAAGGACAATCCTAGCAATCTGCCTTCTTTGGTTTCAGGCTACTATGAGTTCTCAATAATCTGGCAATTGTCAAATGATTTGAAAAGCACCACAGAAATATAATTTGCAAGAAAAGGTAGCTTTGATCTACAAAAGAGTTGTAGGAATCGAGACACATGAAAATGAAGATGCCTGGAAATCAGAGGAAGGTTCTGGATGTGTTATTTCATGTCCCTTGAAAAAAAGAATCAATCAAACAAACAAATGAAACACACTTGTAAAAAATATCTCTCCACTTTGGGAAGCTGAGGCGGGAGGATCACTTGAGGTCAGGAGTTTGAGACCAGCCTGACCAACATGGCGAAACCCCGTCTTTACTAAAAGTACAAAAATTAGGCGGGCATGCGGCAGGCACCTATCATCCCAGCTACTCGGGAGGCTGAGGCAGGAGAATCGCTTGAACCCGGGAGGCCAAGGTTGCAGTGAGCCGAGATCTCAACAGTGCACTCCAGCCTGGGTGACAGAGCAAGACCCCGTCTCCAAAAACAAAAACAAAAACAAAAAAACGTCCACCCAACTCTGAAAAGTCTGCCATCCCACACTGAAAAAGCAATGCAAGCTTACCAAGACCAATGTATTCATGGAACCTACTGTCATCTTACACTCAAGAGCCTAAACAAAAATCAGAGAATTGATGACAAGTGATAATATGTATTATCTCCTTCCCTGTGTGAGGTACAGCTCAAACTATATTTTTGAGGAGCTGCCACAGGGTCAGGAGAAGGCAAATCACAGTTCACGTTCTAGCTTTTTCTAAGCAAACATCTTTTCTCTCTGCATTATTAATGTGGAGCCAATCTGCAGTACTGATTTTACATTGGGGAGAGTTCAACCCTAATTGTTCTACCAATAAAGGCAAGTTGAAATGATCTGCTAGCCTCATAACGTGGGCAAACACGTTTGTCTAGCTGCCCATTAAACCACATAACCAATTGTCCCAGGTTTCTGTTTTTGGGATAGGGTTGCTATCAGCTAGGTCAATCTTGTCCTGGGTTTCCCAAGCTGGCTGTTACTTCTACAAAGCAATTTGGAGATGTGCAAAAAACAAAGACACACACACACAGACACACACACACACACACACAGAGAGAGAGAAAGAGGAAGAGAGGGGATCTTCTCTCTCCTCTTTAACACGCACACAAGCACATTTACATCCTGCCTCCACGTTCATGCAATAAAGGCCTCTTTAGTCCTGTAATAACTCCATTAGAAAGCTTATGCTTAATCACACAGTTAACGTTTTTCTGTAGAATTGGTTGCCTGGCCTCCCCCACATCTGGATTCCCAGCTCCCCCACCCCACACAAGCTAAACATTTCCCATTGATTAAAAAATGCTGTTAGTGCAACTTTACTATCATCCGTGGTTAAATATAATTAGCTCAGCGTTTCAACAAAAGAAACTGGATCAAATTGCTCTGCAATTTTTGGTAAGAAACAGAATTTCTTCCTACTGTGTACAGATTAAACCAGGAGCAGCAGGACAGATCTGAGAAGTTAATAACACATCTCAAACAGAAGTGGAAGAAAGTACATTAATTACTAAGTAATGGATATCAACACTGCAACGAACTACAATTACACATGCCTAAGTGATGCAGGGTGTAAACCAATCTGGGAGGACACACGCTGCCCTTCTTTTGTCATAAGGCACATTAGGTGGAAACATGTTGAACTTCAGAACTGAGCTAGTCACGACCATGCAAGCTAGCAGGGAGGCTGCCACGACCAGACAGCGACCATCTAGCATCTCCCTTGGAATAACAGTTGTGAGCTGGAATTCCAAACCCGTGTTCACAAAAGCAGTAAAAGTGAATTGGGCAAAAAAACAAAAACAAAACAAACAAACAAACAAGACACCAAATACAAATAGGACCGAGACCACAAGATTTTAGTTCTCAGAATACAGACAGATGATGTATTCACTGTGCATATAGCACCTTTCCACAAGGCAACATTTTTCAAGGAACATCCTTCACATGGATTTGAAGTAACTCGATTATCCAGCCTAACCCGGAAGAGGCCTTACTTGTCCGATTCAATTCTAAATGCTATTCGGAATTCAATTCCAATTCCTTTCAGATGTGGAAAAATGTGTACTGTGAAATTCTGGCTTCAGAATCCAGTCACACCCTAACATACATACAGTTTCCAAAGAAGTTATAGAACAGGTAGGTAAAGACGTGGATCAACTTTTTGGGGAGAGAAGAGAAAACCAAGCTGTCGGACAAAAACAACAACAATAATAATACACCCTGCCCCCCAACCCCCGCCATCTCTCTTGCTATTATGAAGCCACAGCAAACTGGTCACACTGGATCCATTCTAGAAAAGTCTGCCTGCCAACCTGGCAAAGTGCCAGGAATTAAGTGCCGCTCACATTTTGAGCTGAGTTATGTGAACCACATGATGAGAATGCATAGAACCCGGGCTCCAGGCTGGAGTGGGACCTCACTTCTCCCCACAGGGAGCCTCCTGCAGACTTCTGCACGCCACTAACTCAACCCCAACAGGCCCACATGCAAAATTTGGAATTGAAGCTTTTCAGTGACTTCTGAATGCTAAGAGTTTGGTGATTTTTTTTTTAATTAAAAAAAACCAAACAGTTTCTGCCATTCAGAAACAGCAGCCAACTGACCCTATAGTAAATGACACCCACCTTCCCAGGAAGGCCTGTGGAGAAGTGGCCTGAGCCACTGTGGGTGACCCAAGTCAGCACCATATCAGGAGGCTTTGGGCAGCAGACTCTGGAAGATGGTTCCCTCATGGCACCCCAGACTGTAGGGCTCTATAACACTGCTCGTAAACCGTTCAGAAACAATGGTATTTTTTCCAAGAATGGGACTGATGAAGCTTAGAAAGATATATACACATACAAAGGACATTTGAGCCTTTTCCAGAAATGAGGCAAATTCAAGGCCAGTGATGAACAGTAAAAGCTTCAGGGTTCTGGATTCTTTACACTGGCAGATCTGCGTTGCTTGACAGCTCCTCTGATTATGGAAGGATCCAGACTGCGTACTTTGTAGTCAGTGTAGTGAGAGTGGCATATCCTGTGTGTTCGTCAACATGTTTATCAATACAGCAGCCCTCTTTAAATGCAAGGGAAAATTCATTACACCAAATCCCAAAGAGCCAGAAATCAAATTTTTGCTGACTTAATGAAGGAGTGAACGAGTGAGTGATTCTATAAGAAGTTAGTTTTAAATCTGAAATTTGACCTAACCCAGCTGAATTTGTGATTACTAAAAAGTGCTTAAAATGATTATATTTGTATTTCATTTTCCTTGGCTATGTAGAGATAGGCACTATGAAGTTGACATACAGTAGGTAGATAGAGCCAGCATTTTTGTGTGTGTGTGTGTGTGTCGCAGTGACGACTATACTTGCCTGACACAGAGCTCCAGACTTCCTTCTATGACAAGTTATCTGTCGTGAACTGAGGATCTGAAAGGCTCCCTCATGATCTAACAAAGTCATTATTTGTTATCATCACTTAGCAAGGTATGGGCATAATAATATCTCCCACCAATATTTTATTATTCCTTGTACTTCGCCATGTCCTGTAATATTCATATCACCTCAATCTTTAAACAATCTGTGCTTTAAGTAAAATGCACCTATTTTACAGGTGAGGAAATTGAGGCTGAGAAAGGTTAAAATGACTCACCCAAGGTCATACAGCTATTCCACTGGATTTGTAATGGTAGAGCAGTGCCTCTGGCTGGCTCACTGACGTGGAGACAGGTAGCACCCATTGGTGGGTTCTTTATTACTGTGTTTTCCTACGATTTTCAGAGTCCCTCATCTGCAAATCCCTTTCACAGATCTTTCCCCTAGCAACAATGCTGCAAGGCAGCTAGGACCATGGCTGAGATCCAGCCCTATGCCCCTCCTCTGTCTTCCTGCTGCTGCCTTTTTGCTATTTTTCTGATCATTATCACCTTTCCCAGGGAGAAGGCAGGAAATATAAACAGGGGTGGAAAGAAATCAGTCAATTTTGGCTGGGCGCGGTGGCTCACGCTTGTAATTCCAGCACTTTGGGAGGCCGAGGCAGGCAGATCACGAGGTCAAGAGATCGAGACCATCCTGGCTTACACGGTGAAATCCCATCTCTACTAAAAATAAAAAAAAAAATTAAAACAAATTAGCCGGGCATGGTGGCAGGCGCCTGTAGTCCCAGCTACTCAGGAGGCTGAGGCAGGAGAAAGGAGAATGGCATGAACCCGGGAGGCAGAGCTTGCAGTGAGCCAAGATCAAGCCACTGCACTCCAGCCTGGGTGACAGAGCGATACTCCATTTCAAAAAAATAAAAATAAAATAAAATAAATCAGTCGGTTTTGCTATTTAGGAGCAAGAGAAACTTCCCATTCTCTGCTTGTAAGACAAGCAGAAGGCCTGAGGCTGAATCAAAACAGACTGAGTGAGTCTACTCGGAGCCCAGAGACCACAGTGGAGACTCTGGATCTTACCTCTAAAGGGGCCTTAGAAATTATCTTTTTGAACAGGTGCATCAGAAAGCGATTGGCCTTTTCCAAATCCACCTAAGTGGACAGAGGTGGTTTTACTTAAATTTCCTTTTCTTTCTAAGTCACTTTCTACCTTGTGGAGGGTCCTGAGTAATGGAAAGGTGGGTTCTACAATGCCACAGGCTATTTCACAGCCACTTTTGTCTAACTTCTGTTCTCCCCACAGACACATTTCCACTGTCACGCTGGGCGCTTGCTGCCAATGAGCAGTTAGTGGGTCCCTGTGATACCGGGACAAAATTAGAAACATATATTTGGTCTTTGACTCCTGTTGCCAACATACAGCTCCTACTCTCTTAGAATTTCCTGGGTGATATAGGAGAGTCTTTTGTTCAAATTAGTTGACTTTCGGTGGGCTCCTGGCTGGGGTTGGTCATCAGGAAGACCAAATCATGATTAGAAGGTTGGCGCATTCAGCCCCGCTCTACAGCCTTTGAGAAGGGCAGAGGGATTGGAGATTGAGTTAATAATGGATCCTGCCTACGTGATGACACCTCCATAAAAATACCTGAAGTGCAGAGTTCAGAGGGTTTCTGGGCTGCTGACCAGGCAAAGGTTCTGGGAGGATGGTGCACCCAGAGAAGGCGTAGAAGCTCTGCACCTCTTTCCACACACCTTGCCCTGGGTACCTTTTCATCTGGTTGTTCAACTATATCCTCTGTAATATCCTTATCCTTTATCATAAACCAGTAAATATGTTTCCCTGAGTTCTGTGAGCCATCCTAGCAATCACGGAACCTAAGGAGGGGGTTGTGGGAACCCTGATTAATGGCTGGAGGGTCAGAAGCAAAGGTCACAACCTGGGACTTGGGACTGAAATGTGATGTGAGGGCGGTTTCATGGGACTGAGCCCTTAGCCTGTGGGATCTGACTCTAACTCCAAGTAGACAGTGTCAGAAATGAATTAAATTATAGGACACCATATTTGGTGTTCAATGGAGAATGGCTTGGTGTGTGGGAATGCCCCTGCCCCAACATCTCATGTCAGAAGTGAAGTATTGAAAGTGAGTATGGGTATTGTAGGAGAAAACAAGTCAGTTTGTGCTTCTTACCATGGAGTCCTCTTCTCCACTCTTAGTTCAGAGTGCAGTGCTAAGTGCAGACTGCAGAGCCTGTACCCCCATGGAGTCCTCTTCTCCACCCTTAGTTCAGAGTGCAGTGCTAAATGCAGACTGCAGAGCATGTACCCAGAGGCATCTGGTCTACCTGCAATGACATCTGCACATGGGGAGGGAGATGCTTCATCCAACCTTGCAAGATAATGTGGTGTTTGGCAATCCCATTCAGTGGCCATCTGGGAACATGCCAGTGGGTAGGGCCCTACAGTTGTCTCTTCTCATGGCACCCAGCACCTCCCTCGTGAAATTCTTCCCAACACTTGCTCACTCACTCTCTTCTCCCCTTGACTGCATACTCTAGGGTGTTGAGGCCAGCTCTCATTTGCACAGGCTGGCACCCGCAGCACTGGGCATACTGCCTGGACACTTAAGTCTTTAGGGCAATTGAACCCTGACACTTTCTCCCTTCAATCTTAGCCAGGTCTGAGCAAAACTTTTCTTTAACTCCATTTTAGATGCTCACTTCTTATCCAACAAGCAGAACGCTCCTCAACATATGGTTTTCCCTCTTGGCAGACAGCAAAGGGCACTCCCTACTGGCCTGAGACAAGGCTGGACACATCTCTTCCTTTCAGAGTATCACCATTCACCAGAGAGATGCCTCATCCCTGACAAATTACTTTCCATAACACTCTTGACAATTCTCAGGAGAAGAACCTCAGAACCTCAGACCTAGCTCTGAACTCTCCGGCTTTGAGGACCAGTTCAATAGCGAGACCCACAGAGGTCAAAACTGTGACATCCTGTTCCCCTGGGAGAAGAAAAAGGTTCTCATTATAACAAAGGCATTAAATCTGCCTGGCTGACCCAGCTGCTGAGCCAATACTGATGCAAAACAGCGGCATGGGTGGTTTTTTTTTCCAGACTTTTTCAGCACTTTTGCGGTATTTATTTTATAGACAGAAAAAGATACGCCACAGACTAAGAAAATTACAACCCTGACTCCAATTCCCAAAGGTCTTCTCTGCCTTTCTTCTGGAGGGCAAGAAGAAATCTTCTCTTGAGCAGAAGAAGGTCAGCAGAGTTTGAGGTTGCCAGATGAGGTTGCCCTTGGGTTCACCCAAACTTGCTTTCCTCTAAGACGGTGGTTCTTCACCCTGGCTGCACGGAGAGCTTGAAAAATACTTAAGTCTGAGCCCTACCTGTGACTAGGGGAATTTGAGTGTGCGGGGATGGAGAGGGCATTAGTAATTGTTAAGAGTCCAGGTGATTTTCGCATGCAGCCCAAGCTGAGAGCCTCTTTCCCAGAGAGCCAAAGCAATGAACCGAACGTCCATTTCGAATTTCCATGTGGAATATATGCTCGGGTGGCCACTAGGGTGGCGTGTTGAATCATTAATGAGATCGCATCTCCACTGCCTGTGTCTTGTGGTCTGCCCGCTGAGAATATGCCCCGTGACCGTAACAACAAAGGAAGAACAAACAGGACAGAATCCAATAACATTCCTGGTGGAGACAAACATTTAGACAGTCCCACATTCATTTTTTTCTTTTTCCATTACATCACCGCTATCCCTCCACAGCAATTCATATTTATCTCAAAAATCCATTAAAACAATTTTTTTTTTTTTACCGTTATTTGTTCTAGGAGAGTGACATCATGGGCTGGCTTTCCATGTAATTTAGAAAAGAAAAATGGATTCTTCCATTTTCACCTCCAGTAGTAGTTATTAGGCCAGAAGCAAGCACTGCAAAAACAATCTCTAAGATAACAGCAGGCGCCTTGGTCTCCTGGCTTCTATGTTAGCAGCCAGCAAGGGCAGCTTCATTATGCACAGGACCCTGCTCCTACACTGCGGCGGGTACCTGGAGCCTGAGATGGGATTTTTTTAAACAAATAAATGACAAGACAAAGAACATGCTTCTAATGACTGGAAACCAAAAAGACAAAGGGGTTGCCATAATATCATGTTTTGATATTTTTAGCTCTGTTTGCAAAGGCTAAATTACAGCAGGCCCCTGGCCTTCTTCCTGTAGCAATTGCCTCGTAACACACCATAACCATCTCAGGCTGCTCCTCCCCTCGAGGAACTACAACTCAAAATTACAGATTATACAGAAATAAAACCCCATAACTGCTTGTTTGTTTGCTTTACTTAAATGATCGTGACTTCCTAGCATAACACCCTTGAATTCTGAAAATATCTCGAATAGCAGTTCACCTGGCACACATGCAAGATTTCACGTTGTTTGCAGGAAGCGATCCAAGCCAAGGTTTCAGGGAAAAAAAAAATCACTTCAGGGGATGGACAAAAATGACCAGCTGCTCCCTGGCATAGAAGGCTCTGCAGAAGCCCAGCCTACTCTATGGAGCTCAACCACAGTGCTTCTCCACCTTCTCTTCTCCCTCAGTTCTGCTGCAAGCCACTAGAAACCTACACACTCCAGGTTCTGCTGAATGATTGGCAAAGGGGGTGGGCGGGAAGCCAAATCAACAAGAGTTTCTTTTACTACATCCTCATGCTTAACAGGAAACACGGTGACTTTCTTTACTAGCATGACATACTGACCATACTCAACAGGCAGGGGGATTTTATGTGTGTTTATCTATGATAAAAGCACTAAATATTTTTTTATAAGAGGTTTAACCTGATTACAAGATTCATCAGTCTAAGGAATAAACTGTCCAAAAATGAGAACAGAATCAGGATAAGGGAGCCCACGTATTTTTGATAACTCGGTAATTGCACATTTGACAGGAAGAATACACTCCAGCAGCCTCTTATGAACACCTGGAACTCTTTCGGGGACGTAGGGTTTGGCAATAACAAGAAAAAAAGAAAAGAATTCCAAGTCCAAGGTATGACATGCACCAATTTTAAAATACTATGTAGATGTAAGGAGCAGAAATGAAACGTTCTGAAGCAAGAAGTAAACTGTTCTGAAATAAGATTTTTTTAATCTACAAAGAAACTCCCTGTAGTTTATAATTTTCCTTTTATAAGATGAAAGTAATCATCTCTTGGGGGGCTCTTTTGATTCCTTATTCTCTTTTCTCCTAGGTGGCAGAGATTTTCATTTTTTTTCTAAAACGGATGGTCTGTGTAGATTACGATCATGTGTAATTCAGTACTGTCCCTCAACTCTCTTCTCTGTGAGATGGCAGTAAAGACAGAGCCCAACTTCCCACATATTCTTGTGATGGAGCTTGCACAAACACATCCATAGGGAGTGGGAGTTGTGCATCTCAATGGACAAGAAGATAGTTTAATTTAAACTCTCAAAAAAGCCCTAGAGGAACTATCAGGGAGCAGACAAGGCCCAGACAGAATTTATGGCTGACTTAACCTTGTAAAAATTCCCTGGGCCAGCAGAGTCCAGCGAGCTTGGGCTTCATTGTACAATCTGTGGTGAATTCCTTCCAGAAACTGCACTCTATAAGCAGAGCCCTCAGTGACCCTCTTTGTTTGGAACTGGTACAGCCATCTGCAACTGCAAAAGCAATCATTTTAAGTGCTCATGATGAACACCTAGGGCAACCACTGGCACAATAACACAGGCAGTTTCCAATGCAAAAGTGCTGAATGCCAAGTGGGTTTGAGGCTTTGTATTGGCTGCTGTTGACAAAAAGTAAAATCAGTTCAGGGGAAGAAATGCTCTGGAGTTTCTCTTCATTGAAGATCAGTAACATGGGTTGTGTCTGATTCTTTCATAATCCCTGCAAAACTCTGCAGTTCCAAGTTCACTTCCACCGCGCATGATTTGGGATTTTGTACCAGTGCCAGGAAAATTGGGCAACATAAAAGGGGCCCTCGGACTTCATGTCTTGCTATTAGAACAGTCCCATGGAAACTGGGGCAGCTGGTAACCTGGAGCGCAGCAGAACTAAAGAGGAGGTACAATCTCATTCTCTGAAACACCATTTAGCTCCATGATTGCATTCATGCTGTCAACTCCAATGTGGTGAGAGATTGTCCAAGGCTGCGTTCCTAAGCTTGGTGTTCAAAGACTGCCTTAGGAAGCTCAGCAGGGCCTGCCCCATGTGTGACCTCAGGCGCTGATAGGAATAACATCAGCTGCAAACCAGCCTTCTTGCTGGCTACAGTCTCTCCAGGCATGGGGCACACATGGTTCTGTCTACATGGTATTAGCAGGTACACGTGAAACCTAGTTTCAGGCACAGTGGGAAGGAAGGAGCTACATACAGTAATGAACACTGAGTAATGAATACATAAAGTAATGAACACTGAGTAATGGTATGTTACAAATCACATTGGTAAAAGCTACAACTACATTCTCACTTTTAAAATGCATGTAATAACCTCACACACCGGGGCCTGTTGTGGGGTGGGAGGAGGGGGGAGGGATAGCATTAGGAGATATACCTAATATTAAATGACGAGTTAATGGGTGCAGCACACCAACATGGCACATGTATACATATGTAACTAACCTGCACATTGTGCACATGTACCCTAAAACTTAAAGTATAATAATAAAAAAAGAATCACTGTAGATGAACCACCCCTTTCGCTTGGACTATAAAGAAAATGATAAAAGGGAAAATAAATAAAATGCATGTAATAGAAATAATTCTCTTTCTAATACATGTTTATATATGCAGAAAAATTCTGAAAGGATAGTTTAATTCTCAACTGTAAGGGCAACACCACAGACTTTATTTTCTTCAAAATATCTAGTAAGTTTCACCCAGCTATGCAGGGGATTCTCAGAGCGGCAGTTCTGAGGGAGACGGGTGAACTGAAAATGGAGACTTAGTTGCCACTGTAAACATTTCTGCAACTCTAGATATTGCCTAATTATCTAGTATTATTTTATTTCGAACAGGTGCTTACACACAAAAAAGTGAATTATTAGAATACATAAACATCTCATTTAAGAAATATATACAATTTAAATATATGAAACACAGAGTGTAACTCCTAATTATCAACTGCAATATTTTTGACTATCAAATTTGAGAAAATAGATGAATATAAGTTTTTTTAAAATTACCTTGTTACCTTTTACAAATAAGCTGCAACAAGCTATCGATGATATTAGATGATTAATCTTGTGCAACTCTCACAGGCATCAGTATGTAATTTAGAAAGATTAAATCACTCTACTCAATAAAGGTCTACACTGTAATCTAAAAACCCTCATCTTGCATCAAAGGAGATGCTGAGCTTTACCTTTTACTTGGTAGCACAGGTCTCTAGAGATAACTATTGTTAGAAATAGTGTGTTGTTATTTATTATTAAAGAAACATGTCTGAAACACAAAACTTCATGTTTTAGATAAACACAGTTATTAAGCTGTCTGCTGTTTTGGGTGATGTCGTTTGTCTTAATAATTCAACTGAGCAAAAATATGCCTTCAACAATCCTACTTAACCCAATAAATAGGAGAGGCTCTCATCCACTTCATTCATCCAATGTTCACTGGACAACTATGTACAGCATGTCTACTATACATCTCAGCAAAACATGTTAATTAATGAGAAGGAATGATATCTGAGCTGTGCCCCTGGGTGAACTCTATAATTTGGCTTGAAAAACCACAACTTAAGGAGATAGTTTTAAAAAGCAACCAGGATAATGTACAATGCACACGGATTGCCTTATTACAGGAGCAAGAAAGATGGAGGGACAAGGGGAGAGAAGGACAGAAAGGTGGGAGCATGTCATGAGAACATACACATCTTCTTAAAATTCTGTGTGACCAAAGGGGAAGGGAGAATAGAGCACTTCTGCTGTGCACTGAAGTACAATAGTCTCCGGGGGAAAAACATTCATGCAACTGAGTAGTGAGCTCAACTAGCCACGTTTTTCATGGATTCACATTTTTTCATGAAATAACTACTGACAGAGAAACAAAGTTATCCAGACTTGGGTCTCTGGAAGACATTTTCCCAACAATGAATGAAGTAAGCCTGTCATTTTAAGGAAACAACTTGGTAGCATTTGTGGCTAACAATAAAATTCAAGCTTTCAAGTGAAAAATTGCTTTTTGGAAACTCGTATCTACCAACATGAGCTTAACAATTTTCCAATACCTAAAGACTTGTCTGATGAAATTGTGGTGATACAAATGTATACAATTTTTAGATATTATATGTATTATTATTGTCAACACTGTATAATTCAGTGAACCAATATTTTCTAAATGACCAATAGATGATTTCAGATTCCACATTGCAACCAACTTTTAATAAACTTCTGCTTGTCAAATGTTGGTGTAGTATTAAAGAATACCCACAATTTCCTTTGAAGTCTATTAAAATATTCCTCCCTTCATATCTGTGTCAGGCTGGATTTTCTTCATATATTTCTATTGAAGGGTACTCAGTAGATTGAATGCAGAAGTAGATATCAGAATCAGTTGTCTTTTATTAAGGCAGATATTAAAATAATTTGCAAAAATAAAACAGTGCCTCTTGATATTTTTTGTTTTGAAAAATTTATTGGTTTTCCATAAAATATATTATTTGTGATAACATATATATTACTGCTATTTTAAGTGAGTTAATAAATAAATATTTAAGTTTTTCAGTTTTTCCATAATTATAATCATCGATTCACAGAGCCAACAGAATAAAAGATCTTTGGGGTCCTCAGTCACGTTCAGGAGTATAGAGAAGCCTGAACCAAAAATACTTAACAGCTAATGATCTAGATGGTGATTTAAAAAAAGGTACGACTTCCAAACAACCTAATGCCACTGTCTGACTAGTATGTGTATTATGTACCAAGAAAGTAGGAAAAAAGAGGACAGAAGAATGCATTGACAATTGCTCCAAATAGAACCAATACAAAGAAAAAGTTGTTGTTTATTTGGTTTGTTTGATGTGGGAATAAACTTTGAACATTTTCAACTTGGGTGTGGGCATCTGCTCAGCAGTGAAGTTCTGATGAACTAAATTTCAAATGTCCTAGGTGCTCTCTGTAGCCTTTTGAGCCATTCATTTCTCTGTTGGACCCAACAGTGCAAACGACATGCTGTGTGTCTCAGCTTTTTAAGCAGAACATGCCAGGGGTCTTACTTTGTATGTGTGTGTGTGTGTGTGTATGTGTGTGTGTGTGTTTTTCTTAGGGAAACAAACATCTTTTGTCTTTAAGCCTTCATTGCTTCTCTCTAGGGTGACCTTGCAATATATATTCCAAACTGAGTAACAAGAGGTACAATTAAAATAATTATGCTGGAACGACATGTGTAAACCATAACTATCCTGGGCAACCCAGGACATCCAATCACTCAATTTCTTCCCAGGCTATCACCTACAGGTCTAATGAGTGCCTTTTCCATTCCCTAAAGCATCTACTCCAAGCCTTCCATGTGGAGATGCCTACCTTCTCCTTTAACAAGAATGTTGAAGACCACCAGCCCGCCATGTTTCTCCATCTCAACATTTCCCTCTTTGCCCATATATTCCTCCTTCTCTACCACCTCAGAGGAATAAGGGTACACGGCTGTGGTCTTCCTTGATTACAGCTTAATCCAACAAGTAGCTCTTTGCTTGTATTCTCTCTCTTCCTTATTTTGTCCTTCCCGTGAACCACAAAAATTCTCGTCTTTCTACTAAGTCTTCCCTAGACCTCAAGATTATTGCTTTCTCTTTTCTTTTCACTATCTCTACTTGCTTCTTGCCCACGTCACGACAAATCTGTATTTCTGAGAGCCTTTCTCATGCCACCCCTTTAATACAGCTGTCTCTGAGGTTCTCTACTTTGCTCTTCTATCATCTCTTCCTACTAGCTCTCAATTGACATTATCTTCCTCTGCTCTAGTGTGTCATTCACACAACTAACTTAGGGTCATTAACCCCCAATATATATTTCTAGTACTCATCTCGCTGTCTTTGGGTCACCATTTCAATTTTCATCTATGTTTTGTACATTTTATCTCAATGGGCTGCTACTACCTGAAACTCAACATGCCCCACACAGAACCCAATATCTCCCTTGATCCTCACTCCCAAGCCTCTGTCCTCTCATGTTCTCTCCTTCTGTCAATGTCTTTCTCTTAGTAAGTCTCAACATTTTAGTCATCTTTTGTCCTTCTGTTTTCATTTCCCCATATACGTGTTTCTCCCTGTTGTCAAGTCCTTCTGACTTTCATTATCAACTCAAAATATGTTCCATATCCATCTCTCTTCCCTTTCCCAGAGACACTTTCCAATTTCAGGTTTGTGTGTCATTTGCTCAGACTCCAGAACCAGTGTTGTAACTGGTCTGCTTGCCTCCTCTTTCCCTCCACCAATCTTTTGTGCACACCTTTGTTACAGTGCAACTCTGATCATGAATGTGGAGACAGAAGAGTCTTCACAGAACGTCTCCAACAGCAAGCTGAGGGCTGAGAGGAGGAGAGTGGAGGAAGGGGAAGGAGAGGAGAGCCAAGAGTACATACATGTGCCAGACACTCAAGGAGCAGAGGGCATGAAGAAGGAGTTGGTCAACAGGAAAGGACTCTAAGACAAGTCAAAAATTTTGAGAATGAAGAAAAGGACATATAACTGGGCAACTAAAGACCACCGGGACCTTGCAGAAAGAAGATTCAGTTCACTAGTGTGGGTGGAGGGTACAGGAGCAGCCTTGAAGCTCCTCAATTTCCTATGGCTATCACTTGTACTCTACCTTAGCAACTCCTTACCTAGGAGGCATTCTAAGACTGTTTTGTGTGTGTGCATGTTTTTTTTTTTTTTTTTTAGATGGAGCCTCACTCTGTCACCCAGGCTGGAGTGCAGTGGCATGATCTTGGCTCACTGCAACCTCCGGCTCCTGGGTTCAAGTGATTCTCCTGTCTCAGCCTCCTGAGTAGCTGGGATTACAGGTACCCACCACCACGCCCAGCTAACTTTTGTATTTTTAGTACAGACGGGGTTTCACTATGTTGGTCTTGAACTCATGATCTCAAGCAATCCACCCACCTCGGCCTCCCAAAGTGCTGGGATTACAGGCGTGAGCCACCATGCCTGGCCAAGCCATTCCCTTTTTAAAAATTGAAATTCCGGTATACAACTCTCTAATGACCATCTTCAATTCTTCCAGTTCCTCTCCTTCCTCACTGCCCATGCACTTGCTCTTGGATCTTATGGAGCCATCTAGTGTCATCCTCTCTGGGATCTCCTTGGCTGCATCTTTTCGTTCTAAGCACTCAAACCCTACACTTCCTGTCCTGAGCATCCTTTGCTCTCTCACCTGCTTTTTGTTACACTGCAGCTTCCCAGCCAACCCCAAAGGTTCTGAGGGAAATGGGGCTTGCTGCAGGAAATCCCCAGCCCTAAGTGTCTATAACATGTGATATCCAATCTCCAGTCTCCAGCAGACCCCCAGTGCCATTTAGGGGTTCTCTTCTAGGTGCACCTTCTTCTTTCTCTCATTCCTTTAGAGGCCAGCTTAAGCCATCACTCTTATCCTCATGACCTTACAATTCTGTCCCATCTCTCAGCAGATGCCTTCCTCCTTTATCAAGAAAGTAAGGTGACCAGGTATGAACTTCAGCTTTCCTCCTTCAGTCTCAACTAAAACGTTTAACTCTGTATGTTCGTGTGTGGTGGGTGTGTGTAGCTATCGACACTAGTACACGGATATGAATATGGATAGGTGTGTATCCATGCTCACAGCCAAAGTCAACACAATTTTTAAGTACCCCAAATGCCATTCATTGCACTTAGTAATGCACTATCTCATTTAATCCCCTTGACATGCTTCTTTTACTATTTCAGGAAAAGGGGCTTTTCTTTGCATCTGCTTATTTCCCAAAAGACCTCTCTGCTTCTTTCTTCTAACTTCATCCTCTCCACTAGGCTCCTGTCCCTCAGCATGTCGACGTGCTCAAGACTCACATCTTGAAAAACCCCACATCTGTCCTCAATCACCAGTCTTCTCCATATAGCCCTCAAAATTCTTATTCCTCTTAACTGCCAAACTTTTGAACTAGTAATCATTATTCGTTATTGCCAATTTCTCATCTCTCGTTTGTTCCTCAAACCACCAGAAACCGGAGTCTATCTGCATCATTCCATTAAGGTTATAACTTTGGCTGGAACTGAGGGCCTATTCTGTGCATTACAATTGTGGCAAGTGTCCTACATTTATTCTCTTACGCAATTCTTCTTGTTATTTTCCCTTACAGTAATTGTCAAGGCTGAAAGCCAACTCAGAACATGGACTATCTCTGTTTTGTTCAGATATGCATTCCCAGATCCAAGCACATGGTAGAAGCTCAATAAATATTTGTTCAATTAATGACTGAATAAATAACCAAACAATGCCTTAAGGTCAATCCTTCCATCCCCATTTAATAAATGAGAAAGTAGGGCTCAATGTGGTTACACAACTTTCTCAATGTGTCATACAGGAAAAGCACAGTTACAGAGCCAGGATTCAAATCCAGAAACAATGATCAAACCTGTGAGCTTTCCACTTTCTGTGATCCTTTTCCTTCCATTACCCTCACTGCCACCTGTACACACAAAACACACTCCCAGATTTACATATCTAACCCAGGCCTTTCTTCCTAACCTCAGATTCAGACATATAACTGCTCACTTTAAGTTTCTACCTGAAAGTTTGTCTCTAACAAAACTCATTATTTTTGCACTCAAACCAGTTCTTTCATTCATATTCTTAAAAGTGTCACCGTCTATCCACATAGCCAAGCCAGAATCATGACAAATATCTTACCATCACATTTGCCACATACACACACACACACACACACACACACACACACACACACACACACACTCTCTCTCACTTTCTGTGTCCCCCCTCCCCGCTGCCAAATCCCAGTAACAACTTTCTGTCAATTCTCTCTAAACATCTCCTCTATCTATCCTTTCCTTTAAATCACAGACATTGTGGCTGACCGTGGTGGCTCACGCCTGTAATCCCAACACTTTGGGAGGCCGAGGCGGGTGGATTATGAGGTCAGGAGCCCGAGACCAGCCTGGTCAACATAGTGAAAACTCGTCTCTACTAAAAATACTAAAATTAGCTGGGCATGGTGGCGGGTGCCTGTAGTCCCAGCTACTCGGGAGGCTGAGGCAGGAGAATCACTTGAACCCGGGAGGTGGAGGTTGCAGTGAGCCAAGAATGCACCACTGCACTCCAGCCTGACAGAGCAAGATTCTGTCTCAAAATAATAATAATAATAATACTTATAGACATTGCTGCAATTTAGGCTCATATAAACCTCACCTGAACTGCCAGCAATTCAATCTGTCTGGCTTGACTATCTACAATTCATTCTCCTCTTATACCAGAGTCATCTTTATAAAGCACAAAGATGAGGATGATGTCACTGCCTTTCTTAACACTTTGCAATGGCTTGCTATCCCAGCCAATGAAATAACTGAGTAAATGCTCTTAATACGGCATGCAAAGACCTCTAGAATTTCATTCTGCCTATGTTTCCAATCTCCATTCCAGTCACATTATAGTCCTCCTTACAAACTCCTACACATACTGCAAACCACCCTCCTCAACAAAGTCTTCCCTGATCCTTAACACTTCTCTGTGGAGCTTCTACTGTGCATTATGATTTCTGTAAAGGATATGCCACGTTATGTGCCAAATATTTGTGTACTTGTTTCCTTTCACGATCCTTGAAAGAAGGACCAAATTTTTAATCTTTTTATGTTCAGCACCTAGAACAATGGACAGCAATGAATGTTCAATATAGTTTTGTTGATTAAATGAATAAGTAACAGTTACAAATGCTCCATTTTGCTTTATCTGAGCCAATTTTGTAAAGCGCATGAATAAAAGCAAAATCAACCTGGCTAAGGATGGGCCTAGTCCATAAAGAGCAAAAGCATGTAAAGGTAGTGCTTGCCTGCCAAGGCAAAGTGCTCTGAAGGAGAACATGTTGGAAATACGCATTTTTAAAGCATCACGTGGATATTTTTAGAGCATATTATACTGATTTGTTTCATATGTTGGCTTGGAAAAGAGAAGTTGCCAAGGGGATTGTGGCAGTTGTAGTTTCCACTTATTAAAAGAAATGGAAACCATAATGCCCAAAGCAGAAATGCACAGATGCAGTACGGTGGAAACACAGCCCATCCACAGCAAGACTTCTGCAGCCTTTACACCTACCTGGGTCTTGTTTGCAAAGGCAGGGCCTGTGATGCCCCACACATGGGGTACATCAAAGAAGTAAGACCAGAGCTGTGATGCTGAAGTTCCAACAGCAACTTTGCAGCACCCCAGGCTCCCATGAGAGATGCCCTCCTAAAACTCATTAAAAAGGATTCTTAAATTTTTGGATGCTTTCAACCATTTCTTATATTTTTCTGGAACCCACTGCAAATGTACACTTAAATGACCCATTCTAGGGTGTGTCACAGGCATGTTTTATGTACTTAGAGATGATCAAATGCCCAGTGTGCCTCCTCCAGCCCTTTACCCTCCCACCCCCAAGCTTGTAGCTCTGCTGGAGATCTTTCTGCTCTGTGGTTCACTCCTACATCCATTTTCCATCCTTCCCAAGTCAGCTGCTCAGCCCAGTGGATTGGTAAGCTGATGAGATTTAGAAATTGCTACACTGGGGATAAGAACAGACCACTATAACCGATGAGTAACAAAGCTCAGAAAACTGAAGGCTAAGAGCTGCTGGTATGGGCCTGGCTTCACTAGCAAAACCTTGCCCCTGCATTAAAAGCTTTCCACAAAAACTGATGACAGAAGTGGAAGGGCAGGAAAAAAGAGACAGCTGCAGATTCCTTTTTTCCCATCATTTCAACTTCATGCAATAGTGAGTGGAATGCTGGGCTCTCAGAATGTGTGCACCAATCAGGAAGTTCTATGGCTTTTTCTACACAATGGCAAACCTGCCTTAAAAGTGAAAAATTCATTGAATTTCTCAAGTAGGGGAATGTGTCCTGACCATATCCAATTGACTAGTCATTTTCAGCCTCCCCAGGAGTGAGTATATTTTCACTTACAGGCAGTGCTTTCAGGATCACGAAGATGGTCAATTCAATGTGGCCATATTTTCTCTCTTGAGCTCTGATATGTGCTGCCTGACTGGGTTGTGGCTTTTGAAAATTGACAAGGGTCCCACAGCTTCATTCTCTCTTTTGCAAGAGATTTTCTATCCGGACTTTATACTTTTTTCCATTTGGTTGCAGCTGGCATTTTTCAAGTTAGGGCCATTCCCCTTGTACATTTAGGATTCAGGTCATTAAGAGCCAGAGGACTGACAGATTCATTATTCTTAGGCTTGTCATCTCAGAATGTCAACGTGGCTGATGAGGTCCCACTGAGGAGCACCAGCACCATTACCTGGCTTTGTATAGTTTTGTGCTCAATACTGCTTTGTCTCACTGGCCATATCCTGCTCCTACTACTTATTAGACCATGGTCACATCCATTAGCCAGGCATTCCAGGTCTTCACACTTTAACTGACCACACCTCAACTATCTGGGCTTCCTCTCCCATAATTCCTGATGTGGATAATCAGGATGAGGCTTTGATCATCCCTTCCTCCTCGCCCAGCTCATCTTTCCCCTTCTTCCTACTTTGATGATATTCTATCCTGAATCCACTCAAACTCTTCCCAACTCCCTCTTCCTTCACAAGGTCTCCTGATACTGCTTCAGTTTCCAGAGCACGCTCTCTCTCTCTCTCATTCTCTCTTTTTTTCTATGTCCCTGCAATAAAAACTGCCCAACAGTTTTGGAACAGAAAGATACTCCATCTTTTATGAACTCTAACTGGCTGATGTCAGTTTGTCTTGCCTCCCCAAATGAGTTACAAATTTCTTTTTTTCTTTTATTATACTTTAGGTTTTAGGGTACATGTGCACAATGTGCAGGTTTGTTACATATGTATCCATGTGCCATGTTGATTTCCTGCACCCATCAACTCGTCATTTAGCATTAGGTATATCTCCTAATGCTGTCCCTCCCCCCTCCCCCAACCCCACAACGGTCCCCGGAGTGTGATGTTCCCCTTCCTGTGTCCATGAGTTCTCATTGTTCATGGCAGGGAAAGGGTCCTATGCTGTTGACTCCTCCCAGTGCCTATATTGGTGCTGGCATATGAATGAAAGATGCTTAATAAAGCCTTGTTGAGTTGAATTAAATATAGCAACTTGGATGAAAAAGTATACTCTCAACAGGAAATCCCAAGTGAGCAGGCTGGTGTCACAGCTCAGAGAGGCATGCATATGAACCTGAGGAACTCATGTACTTTCCACATAGACAGGGCCACCACCAGCCCTTTGCCACAAACCATTCCTTTGCCTCAGCCAAATAAATTAATCATAAATCATTTTAAACTAGAATGTATGGCTCAATCCATTTTTTTCAAAAAGAGTATTTACATTGCTTGATATATTAATTAATATTCTTTACAACTCAAAGATAAATTCGCCGAAATTGGTCTTTCCTAAAAAAGTGATTTAACTTTATTTTTTGCAATTGATTTTTACCATAGAAATGTTTATTTATTTATTTATTTTAAATAAAGCAGACCTTGTATTCATTTTCCTTTCAGTTCTAAACTAGCTGGACAAATGGACTACATTGCTGCCTTGATTTTCTCTGCTGCCCACTTTTTGATCATTTTCATCCTCTTAAATTCTCATTTTTATGCAAATGACTCCCATATATATGCTGCCCAATTTTACCTTTCTTCTGAGAGTCAATCCCACATCTACTACGAGAATATCTCTTTTTCAAATAAAATTCAATAAAAGAACTCCACAACTCCGTATTCCAAAATTCTATTTGTGAGGCTGTTTGAAATTTATAATTCATTTTCCATAGAAACTGCATTATAAATAGTAATTCAGTTTGTTCTCTGGCTAGGAAACAAAGTTTGGCTAATC
Organism: Hylobates moloch; assembly: GCF_009828535.3. NCBI lineage: Eukaryota > Metazoa > Chordata > Mammalia > Primates > Hylobatidae > Hylobates > Hylobates moloch. The sequence goes on along the minus strand of NW_026652286.1, from coordinate 85,784,844 downwards.
CATCTGCAATGAAAAGTAGCAGAAAGCAATATGGTAACAGTGTAAGTAATTAAATGAAACACTAAAAAGTGAAGGTAAAAAAATAATTTTTTCCTAGTTGTTCGTAATTAAAGAAAAACAGTTTTATTTAGAGACAGACAGGGAAATAGAAATTGTAGAGATCTTGAAGACTTCTCGTCACTGGCACCCAGTTCTAAATCTTGCAAGTTTTACACCTACCTCCTCAACTCAGCCACCAGCCCTTCTGATCCTTCCTTCATCTTATTTCTTCCATTTATCTACTCTCCCACTTCCTCTGCCCCGTCCTCAGCCAGATGTTATCTTCCCTTATTTGGATTATTATAATGGTTTCCCAGTGGGTTTTTTGAATCCAATCTCTTCCTTAATATCACTATGCATGTGGCGCTCCAATGAATCCCTCACATAGGTTTACTCTTGTCATTGTTCTCATCAGCAAGATGTCACATGCCCATCACATCAGAAAGGCACAGCCCTAGCCAGACTTTGCTGTGGGAATGTGCACCCTTGTCTTGGAGGAAGGCCCCCCCACTGGCAGGCCCCACCCAGGGTCCAGCAGAGGTACTGGCTCCCATCCAAAGTAGGCCAGGCGACTTCAAATGACTTTCAGGATTCTTGGTCTGAAGGAAGCATAGGCAATTTGTTCCTTTGGAAGTCCCCGACTAGTTGGTCTGGTCTTGGAAGACCAGAAAGTGATGTTCCACTTTGGTTACTGTAGGATCCTTTTAGAGAGATGCTGAGATGCTGGAGCTCTCAGCCCAAGGAGGAGAGTGAGGAGGTGAGACAGCCACTCATTGGCTTCTGCCTTATCTTGCTGCCCACTGACCTCTCTGAGAAGAGTGAAGAACCCCATTCATATGGCTGTGCAGAGAAGCAGCGCAGCAGAGTGGAGGAGCCCTTGCCTTCGAGCCAAGCAGCTTTCCTGAGACTTGGAAGAGTCTTCACTGTGAACAAAGGGGACAATAATTCCCTCCACCCAAAACTGCTGCAGGAATGGAGTGAGCAGGTTTGAAAGTACCTATGGTGATGCCTGACAAAAACATTCATACAGTTATGCATCAATTCAATCTAAGACAAGGAGACGTACTAAAGCTTTCGGTCAGAGCCTTTGAATCCTTACCTAACATTAGCAAAAATTTTCACTTGGATGAATGCCCACTTCCTCACCTTGGGGCTGGAATTCAAGCAGAATCTTGTTTGGTGTTCTACCCTTCATTCTGCCTCATTAAGAGATTACTAATTTACAACCAGATCCAAAAAATATACAGAAATTAAGAGGACAGAAAAATCCAAATGAGATATGGAGTTTGATCTAGTTAACTTAAAAAAGAAAAGAAAAAAAAAAGCTCCGCAAACAAAAAATGACCCGGCCAGAACTGGCCCAGGCGACTGATCTGGCCGGCTGGGAGTAGGGCAGCAGCCTCTCATCATGGTGACATGAGCATCCTAATCCTGGGACGGGAAAGCAGAGATGGAGGAGGCTGCTGGGAGCCACACCTGCACGTCCGAACTGCCCCAGTCCAGATGACCAGGGCTCTGTCGTCCCTAGGTCCCTAGGTTGGGCTTCTTCTCAGATTCCATTAAGGAAAGTGAAAGGAGGGGAGAGAGAAGATGTTTATCTGCTTCCATTCTCTGTGTGGTATTGAAAAAATATGTCTTTTAGGATTAATTGTTGTAAGACATGATATTTTTAGAGCATTCATCCATGTTTAAAGTGTTTTCACACGTAGTATTTTATAAAACTCTAACAACTGGCACAGGTGTGATTGTATTATTCCCGCTTTGCAGAATATGCAGCCTGGAGTAGTGGCCACGGACAGACAACTTATACCCTCTGAACCATGTGCTTTTCATGGCATAATGTGGATGATAAAGACTTGCCTGACTATATGAAACTGTAAATGGCATAGCTTTAAATGTTATAAAAATGGCATCATGTAAATTCCAGGCCAGCGTCATTCTCACCGTATAGCATCTGGCACTGAGGTGATGCCCAATAAACGATATGTCCTATCTGGCTACGTTACGTATTTGTAGAGGCGCTGTCCCTGTTACAAGCTTCTGGGGTTGTTCAGAAACTATGGGAGATGGCCGGAAACAAAGACTGTAATTGCAATCTGCGTTTCTGAATCTCCCATTAGCAGATTCGTCCCACCTACTGTGTTGAGAGGTGACCTCATTAGAGAAGAGGAACCATCAGTGGAAAACTCAAAGCCTCCAGAACCCTCTGGCAGTTGAGCTTGTGCTTGGGGAAAGCTTTCAGCAGCTGTCGCTGACAATGGGCTTCTGTCCTCCACTCCTGCAAAGGCCTTTGCTCCTCCCATGAGCTAGCCGTTTTTGTTTTGTTTTATCCTCAAGCAAGATGGCTGCTGATTGCAATGAGCTCAGAATAGCAGAAAGTAATTAAAAATTCATTTAAAAATCTATCGCGCAGTTTAACATCTACATTAAGAACACTGCTGGGGTAAATAAGCTGGCATCATCTTTAGTAAGGCAAGGGAAAGAAGAATTCAGACAGTCTGTTGCACGTAGTGTAGGAAAAGATAAAATAAACTGAACTGCAGCTGGCCTTTATACAAGTTTTGTAGGCCTTTTCCTGAAAATGCAAGTGATCACTGCGGAAGCCAGCATATTTTCAAGAGAATTTGGTAGCAATATAATGGCACAACTAGGAAACTCATCAATTGAGACCATTCTTCAGGAAAATGGATCTCATGTTTTCAAAAAGGCCTGCCCATTCCTGAACAGCTCCCTTTAGAGGCCAGTGACAAATGGTGTTAAAGGGTTGACGCTTTAATACGCAGGTTGTTTTTTTTTTTTTTTTCCTAAGACACAGACCCCTCACTTATCCCACTGTATTAGGAATCTTTCCATATTGATTATCTGGGATTTGAACCAGCCAGTGATAGGCAAACCGACCTGCTAAGGTAGTAACAGAGGACCCTTAGCTTCCCTCTATCCCACAAAGCCTTCGCTAGGTCTTGCCCAGTCCCAGACGGCCTGTGCCTAGCAACCACTGCCATCAACTCCATCGCTGCCCCAGCCCCAGTATCTCACAATCATTCACTAGAAGCAAACTCCATTGGAATATAGACAGATAGTGTCTGCAAGCAAGTTCACATTCAAAGATATTTTCTGAAAGTTTTGTTTTAAACTCTTGTAGAAAAAATAATTCTGAAAGCCCATTACTGAAGGTAACTTCCTTATGTGATCTGTATTTTCACTCCTGAGCTGCGTGTTCTGGGTCCAAACAATATATCAATTTGGAAGAGTGTCTAGGTGGCAACAGGAATCTAATGAGGAATATAATAAAACAGGTTCATTTAGCAATCAGATTACCTTATTATCATTACATTAACCATTTTATCTTAAAATTTATGTTCATTTTCAGAACCAACAACCCATTCTGCTCATTGTATTCAAAGGCAACACACATATTTTATGTTTAAAGTAACTTGTACTCCAACCTAGGAAATAAATATCAAATCAATTTACTTTCTCTTTCTTCCCCCAACACTGCAAGCAAATGTCAAGTGTTATAAAGCTCCCCAATGATGTCAATAATTTTATTAAAACTTGAGATTTAATATCTCTTCTCGTTCTCTTGATAGAGGCATTGAAGTAGGTAGAGCTATAAAACTAATAATCTATTTTTCACAGCAAATATTTTCATTCACCTGGGGCAGAGTAAACCAAGGCCTTTATAGCATCATTAAGCCAGATTATGAGCAATTTTGATTAAAACCAAAGACTCCGACATTTTCCAACCCAAAAAAGGAGTGTCACCAGAGTCAATTTCTGTGACGATGCTTGTTTCCAGAAAAATAAATCCTGATGCTGGTGCCTCAAGAAACTGCCTCCGGAGAGGTTTATTTGCTTTTAGATGTGCCTAAATTATCACAGACTCTTACCACTTCACGGCCTGTTTCTCAGGGGGTGGAGGAAAGTGGGGGTGGGGTGGGGCCCATGCTCCCAATCACACAAGGATAATGCCATTCTGACCTCAATTAACACACACATGAAGTGAAAATAGAAACCCTTCTTTACATGGACCTGGAAAATATTAAAAGCTAACCTTTTCCCAATTGTATAGCAATGAAGACGACCACGGATAGACAGGTGTTTAAAAAGAAGAGGAGAGAGCCAACAAGACAGGATAATAGTGTTCACTTGCCCACTATTCACAATGTTGGAGTTGTCTTCATTAATATGGTTAAGAGTATTTTAAAGTTTCTAAGATGAAAGATTGAGTGGGAAATTCTGATTTTTCCTTTTTGCTATTGTTCCAGAAACAAATACTAAATCATTTAATATAATGTAGTGAATGGGTATTGTAATGCCAGTGTTGAGCATGATTCCTGAATTCTTTCATGTTTTTGCTATTTGTGCTTTTTATATTTAGGGAAATGTGATTTGATCTAGCTCAGATTCAAATACAAAGAATAATCATCACATTTTACAACAAAGGTCTGTTTTGTGAATTCTTTGTTCATATTATTATATGTTTACATTTGAAGATAAGGCAGCTGCTATTGGCATTTCTGGGGTCAGTAAAATGGAAAGAGTGAATGAATGAATGTCAATCTTTTCTAGACAATATGTTCAAGTAGCTTGAATCAGTGTATTACGAATTCTTATTTTCCATATTAAGCTAAGAAGAGGTATCTATCTTTCTCAGGTTACGAGTTAGACAGTGAATTGCTGTAAGGTCAATCCAATGTTGCTAGCCAATTAAGATGACTGACATAACATAATGAGTCTTGATTCCTGATCATGCAGATTGGTTGGAGGACTCTCCACCCTGAATGCAATTGCCAAGGACTCAGTGATACCACAATGGCTATGATCATTAACATTTGTCAACACCTATTATGCCCCAGGCTCTTTACATACACGATTTGTGATTCCTTTTCATCCTTTTACTACTCTTTGACACATGTACTGTATTTTTCCCATTTTACGGTGGAGAAATCATAGCTTTAAAAGTCTAAAAAGTTTGTTAAAGGCTATACAGGACATATTCTGCTGACCCAGAAAATACAAATGCTGAACCAATCTTTATAATTAAAATCCAACAGAACATCGCCTTGGGTAATGAGTAGCGTCAGCTCTTTTTCTCTTAGGTTGCTGCACTACTGTAAATTAAGGGCTTTTAAGCAGTAACTTTAATGTATTAGTGGTTATTCCATTTTTTAAAATATATACATCTTTTTCTAATTACAATAAAATTTCTCTTATTCTACATGGTCACAGAATGGACTATTCTGATTCATAAAGCATTCTCGTTAATAAAGTGTTAGGGGAATACTGCTATCTTTAAGAAGTAGAACAAAATCCTATGCTTCATATAAACTAAGTGCACACCTTAATTTTTCTTTGATGACTCAGGAGACACATGGAGGACTGTAACGGCCGAGGGTCATCATGACAAAGACCAGTTATAATTACACGAGGAAATCAGGAGAGCACTATGTTACAGAAATTTCTGGCTGTTAGAATCTTAGATCTGAAGAGCTGGAAGGCACCTCAGAGATCTCCCATCTAAGTCTGTTATTTACAGATTAGAAACCAGACACCCAGACTACTGGCAGGCTAGTGACTGAGCCAAGGTCATTTCACCATCCAGTGGCAGCCACACAGCAATACGTACACACTGGGACCAGTTTTGCTATGCTAAGTCATATTGATCCTACTTAATACAATCAGAACAAAATGAAAAAAGGAAAGATATGCTGTCACTTGCCTTCTAAATTTGTTGATTTCCAAGCAACCATGGATCTCTACTTCTTTATGTTTTCTGTGACAGCTCTTTCCTGGATCTTCATTTTCTTATCACTACTACCACAGCGCTACTAATACACACAATGCCATGCTGCAAATAAGACACAGCAAGGGAAAGGCCCTTTCTCTGAACAGTTTCTGGTTTTTCTTTTATTCTTCAGCACAGTTTTTATCAGGACTAAAATGTGGAGAGGAGCTTCTACCAAGCATTCGATTCCAGCCCTGCAATTTAACTTGCCAGGTTTAACTGGGGGATGATTAATCAATTATTTACTGGGCTGGCAAGCATTTTCCTGTCACTTAAATCATATTTAATTTCAATCTATTATAATCCATTATCAGTGTTGAGCCAAAACCCTTGATGCATTATTTGCTTATGAGATGGTTTCACACATACAACGGCATGAAAGTACTCAGGTCCCATGTACATTTACAGGTGATGGACTGCCTCTGTTAAGATGTGGTTCATGTACACACTTTAGAGATTTCTATATTTTACAACTTTAACATATCCGGCACCATTTACTACCAAGTAAAAAACCACCGGAACAATCTAGATCAATAGTCTATTTAATCTGAAAAGTCATCCTTCATGTGAGATGGGATTTAAATATTTTTTTGAAAATCATCCAGATCTTTTATTCTCACCTCTGTCACAACAAAAGCCTAAATTCTAAAATTATCAGAGATATAAAAGCCAAATGCAATGTATGAAACCTAATTGAATCCTAGTTTGGGGAAAAAAATACATAATACATTTCGGAGGGATAATTGCACTGGGTATTACACGATACTAGAGAATTTGTGTTAATTTTCTTATGTATGAAAATGGCATTGCAGTTATGTAGGTGAATGACCTTATTTTAGAGATTATATCCTTATTTTTAGCAGATACAACTCTGAGATACAGTCGTTATTCAGGAGTTAGGTGTCATGATGTCTGCATCCCTTTAAATTTTCAGAAAAAGAAGTATAGAAAGAGCAAATATGGAAAACATTAATTTGAATCTACCTGGTTGGTAAATAGGTATCCATTGTACTATTTTTTTCAATTTTTAAAATTCGTTTGAAAATTTACAGCAAAAATTGAAAATAACTAACGTATCATTTCAAATGATACGTATCCTAACTCTAAATTGCTTGGTTTATACACACCCTCCAGAGAACAGAAAGCCACTGTTTCCGGAAGGTGGCAAGACAGCAGCAGATGGCAGAGAAAACAGCTCTGTTTCCTCGACTGATTCTCCAACCAGCAAAGATAAACACAGCAAACAGGGACTGCAATTAAAGGTAGGTGAGGATAGAGTAAGAGGGCACCCAGCTACTTTGCACAAGTCCCTGTGTCCAGGTCCTGGCAATCTCTACCTGGGTTGTTAAAGGAGCATGCATATGAACTACAAACACACTGGTAGCTGTCCCCTAGGCAGTGTGGCAAAGAGAAGAGGGAGGCTAGCATATTATAGACACGCAGATGTCCCAATTTTCAAAAGGGGGTAAAGTGTTACATACTCAGAGAACACAGTGGTTTAAAACTTATGTTTCTGCATCCTTTGAAGACATCTTGTTCACTCTAGGGATTTATGTGGTGGACACGCCCTAGTATATTTCCTAATGACATACTCTAATGTCAAAAAGCCTGCTCATGTGACACTTACAGCTGCCCCCCAAATTTACCCTTCCGTGTCTCAGTTTCCTTATTCCTCCCAACACAGGAATAAAATTCCCATCTCATAGGCTCCCCATGAGAAGTGAATGAAATACCATTTGTAAAGAGCCTAGTACTAAGCCTGTTACTGGGGAGGCACCCAATAAGTGGTAGTCACAGTTACCACTAGAATCAATGTGTTTGACTGTATGTCTTATGACAATCTTCTAGCCCAGATGGAAAAATTAGGGGCTGTTTGTCAAAACAGTTAGGCTTATTCCCATCTAGTTAAAAAACTGTCCCTCAAGAGGGTTGATAAATGGATCGATGTCAACCTAGAAAGAGGTCGCAAGCGTTCCAGTAATTTGTCTTAATCCTTCTTTCAACTCCTACTTTTATATGTGACTGGAATGAACACCTAAAAGTGAGCTGTCAAAACATGGATGACAAAAAAATTGCAGACAACTGATATACGAGAGATCACTAAAGTAGGGTGAGTACAGCCCCGAGAAGTATGCAAGGTGGCTCACTACGATGTGGGAAGGCAGTACTTGAGCACTTTCTGTCTATTTTTAAACTAAAATCCCTTAAGCTTCACTAACTTTTGTTTGTTTGTTTTGAGACGGAGTCTCCCTCTGTCGCCAGGCTGGAGCGCAGCGGCACAATCTCAGCTCACTGCAACCTCCGCCTCCTGGGTTCAAGCAATTCTCCTGCCTCAGCCTCCCAAGTAGCTGGGACTACAGGCACACACCACCGCGCCCAGCCATTTTTGTTGTTGTTGTTGTTGTATTTTTAGTAGAGACAGGGTTTCACCATGTTAGCCAGGATGGTCTAGATCTCCTGACCCCATGATCTGCCCACCTCGGCTTCCCAGAGTGCTGGGATTATAGGTGTGAGCCACTGCACCCGGCCAGCTTCACTAACATTTTAAATGCACTGACTCACAGTGATACTGCCACCTGGTCTATAACTGGGAGGATGGCATGTCATACCAGGGATACGAGTCTGAGGGCAGAGTAGGTCATCACAGCAGAGGACTGGAGGGCCTTCTCTCATCTGTTTTTCTCTTTCCCGTATTATCACACACAGCCTTTTAGTTGAGCTCTGTTAAGTGGATTTATGCAATACATTTTCTGGTTTTAACTAAACCAATCTTCCCTAAATGAACAGCTGGCTTACAAAAAAGATCCCCACAAAAACATAGTGTATTGAAGATAATACTAATAATGAAAGCATAAGTGAACAACAGGAAGATAGCAGAACGGATAGTTCTACTATTCGTGTACGAGCACTATGTTCGTCCTACCTGATAAAAACAACAATGATTTAATAACATCTGATCAGAAAAAACAAAAAAACTGAAATCCTCAGGATGATGTGAAATGTGAATTTAATTCACTATTTGTATCTTGCCTTTAGTATATACTATGCCTTGAGGTATTAGCTAATGACACATACATATAATTTATAAAATTATTATAAAATAATAAATACACATATATGGAAGGAGAACACACAAAAGTTACTTACAAATGAAGTAATCAATCAAAACCATTTGGAGAAAATAATCAAGACTCATAAAGCTCAAAATAAGCTGGAATGTGGGTCAATTTTAACCATAATGAAACATAAACAAGATTAATGCAAAGTCCTATATTCAGGGTCAAAAAATCCAATATACAAGTACAGGATGTGGGAGGATTGACTCCAAAGCAATCCATGTTATAAAAGGCCTAAGGTTTACAGCTGACCATCAGCTTTATGCCAAGTAACTATGTGCAGCAGCTAACAAAATCTCAGGCTGCCTTCCTTGGGGGATGTCTAGTGTCTAAAACTAGAGAGGAAATGGCTTCACTTCATAATGCTGGACCACAGGTGGAAGGCTGTGCTCGGTTTTACCAGAAACGCTGACCTATTTGAGCCCATCCATGGGACAGTGTTCAACTATGGCTTCCACAGAGAAGTTTCCTACACCTGTAAAAGGCTGAACTAGAAGACCTCCAAGACAATCTTAACTCTGAGTTCTATGAGTCCCTGAGGACACAGGAGGCTGGGTCTGGATGATATGAGGAGCAATATTTAAACAACTCAGCTTGTTGTACATGGCAGATAGTCCACGCAAATGTAATTCCATGACAGTGGGAGCTGTTTCTTCATCTTTGTCCCGTTCAGTGTTGCAACCCATGCTGGAGACATTGCCTGGCATCTAATTTCTGCTCTGCAAATGTTTGTGATCATGGTGACAAACTGCTTATCCCTTGAGGTATGAAGAGGCTGCAAGGGTTTGATCTCCAGGGAATTTCCAACTCTAAGATGTTACAATTTTTTATCTGCATATAATCTTTTCCTTGACAAATTAAAATATCACTAGAAAACAATGTTGAGCCTCTTTACAAGTTTTTAATTGAATATTCCACATTTCTATGGGTGATAGTCTATTTCTATCAATTTTCCAAATAATTTGGGACTTTCTTTTAAATCTTTTTTCTCCTTTCTGATGACCTTTTTTGTTGTTGTTGTTGAAAATGTACAGAAAGATTTTTGAAGCCAATTCTGTTGGAAAGCTGTAGATAATAATATTTGGTTTTACTTTTCTCTACCCAAAAGATTACAAATAACTATATAAAAACAAATGTAGTATACCAAATACTTTAGCTAAGGTTTAAAGAATAAAAAAGTAATTAAGGGCCGTGAAAATATGTGTACATGAAGAGATGGCAGACCTTGTCACATATGAAATTGATAACAGTTTACAGTCAATATTTGATGTTTCCTGCAACTTGACAGGACAAAAAAAGAATAATTCCTTAAAAGCATTTCTGCTTGTTATGAGAAATTAGATTCTGTTAAAAAAAAAAAAAGACTTCATGTGGAAACAAATGGTAGAGAAAATCAATACCCAAATAATGAAAATAAACAATATACATAAGCTAAATAGTTCAGTGATCACATCCTGCTGTAGCACTGAGTGTAATATTTTGTGCTGTAGCTAAACTTAAGACAATGTCACCCATCTCTTTTATAATAAATATCAAAGATCTGACTTTCTTTCTGCCAGTAATAATCAGTCAATATTTTCTGTAGAACATTTCTAAATGACATTAGTAACTGTAATTTTATTTAGAAGATAAGATCTATCCAAGCAACATTGCAAGCAAGCAAGGCAGTCTGTTTGCTCTTTCAAAGAAAGCCTTGGAGAAACAGCAACCCTATTGTCTAAGGAGGGTAAGCTAAATATTACTAGGATAATGCCCCAATGGTGAAGTGCTGTCAAAGATAGGCATTGGACATTTGCCTCCATATCAGAATCAACCTCATCGACCTATGCTAGGCAGAGACTGGAGGGCCATCTGTGATGAGTCAGGCAGAAGGATTCCTACATTGGAAGAGTAGAGAAGTTGACCTCTGAAGGTTACGCCCAACACTAAAACTGTATGATGTTAAGAAATGCTGAAATTGTGTTTCGGCTGGATGATTAAATTCCACAGAGATTTCCGGAGTGTGTGGAAAATACATTTTTCCTTCAAAACTTAATCTAAGGGGCAAGAAAGCAGGTCATTTTTTATCGCCGTTGTACAATCACCAAGATTAAAATACAAAGAAAATCACATTCAAATATGAGTGTTATTATGCAATAAATTGGGGAAAGGAAGTATTGTAAAGAGCCCAGATCAAGCAAGTATCCAAATGCAAGGTGAAGCGGAAGGCATGTGTCCATATCAAGAGAAATCTCAACACGTGATACAAAAAATACCCTCCTCAATTCTCTGGCAGTTCCTGCTAATAGTGAAGGGGCCGTCGTCATTCTTGCTGTTTGCTATTTGAAAGCACTGAGCTGTTGGAAGACACAGGCAACACTGTGGCTCCCCAGGCCTGAGATGACAGAAGCCCATGAGTCCTGCTCCATGACAGATGCCGGACTGAGATAACCAGAAAGAATAGGAAATGCGGGGAAGAGCAGCTGGGCCAGACAAATTCAACTTCCCACCTGCTGTTGATTTACACATTCATCTCTCAAACCCGATCCCCATCCATGGAAAAACCTGCCAGCACGTCGAGAAATTAATCAGTTTGGGGAAAGGGAGGGAGTTATCCATGGTCGATTTTATATTCTTTCTGTAAGCACATTTGTGTAGCACAGAGGCAGCTGAGCCTAACAACAGTGGCTTTCTCTGCTCTCTGCTGTAATCACCCATACACCTGGGACTCACCGCCCGCACTGCTGTTTTCTTAGATGAGAATGTTTTTTTTTTTTTTTTTTTCCTAGGGTAAAGCTGGCTTTGGAAACCAGTTAGATAAGTCTGCACTTTTTGTTTGGCTCCCCGAGTATGCTACGGGCATCTAATTTGCATTTCTGTCTTGTCCCTCCCTTGTCGCCTTTGTTACTTTTTCCTTTTGTCTAAACAGAGAACAAGAATGATTTCCGAACATGACTAGTCAAACATGCTACTCTTCAGTGTGTGTCTATATATGTATGTAAAATCCAAGTGTCTCGTTTACTGCAAAACAACCCTTATCCTGAAGAACATTTCAACTCAGGAAAATGCTCTTTAAAATGTCTAATTCCCTACTGTGATTTCCTTTAAAGTTCTAATTAGTTGTGCACCATAATGAATTCTGTAAATTGCAGTGTTTCATTTAAAGCTTTTAAAGTACAGAAGGCTCTAATAATGAGTTTTGCCACAGTCAGTCTTTGAAGAAAGTAATTTTGACATGTAGGTTTCATATTTTTGGAGATGTCATACATTTTAGATACAATCACAATGTTGAGTTGCAAATTAATATTTGTTGCTTAATGCCATTAAAATGTCAGATTAATGAGTAATTAACAACGTTTGTACATAATGTGATTTCCTTCTTTCTGCAAAGGCCAAAAGCATAATGGAGAATTCAACTCAAGAAACATCTTTCAACAAATATATTTTCTGAGTTCTCCTTTTAAATAACTTACTACCAGGTCTATAACTGTCTTCTTTTAATGGTCAGCAAACAGCTGGGTTTCCAGATAACATGGAGAACATAAAATATTCATGTTATTTAAGCTATTTCTATATTTTACTCATATTCTTTTATTTGCTGGTCTTGAAGGGGAAAGAAACCATGGCCACTGCCTGCTCCTACCTCCTTTTAAAGGAAAGATGTATTCCCCTTTACAACCTCTACCTGCTATGCCCTGCTTTAGGACTGCTAAGCTACTCTGTATCCCATACCTATTTTTAAATCTTTCCTTCCCTTCTTGGATTTAATTGAAACGTGACTCTCTCTAAGCATACTGTCCACATTCCCTCCTTCCTCAGAAGAGGCAAGAGCTGCCCTCTGTTTGGTCAGTGTCAGCCTTGGCCTTCCCCTGGACACATCCTCTCTCCATGTCCCCAGTCTGACCATGCCCACAGCACCATTCCACTCCATTCAGCTCCTCCTGTTGCACTGGGACCATTTGTCCCTCTGTTGTCTATTGCCAACCTTCCCTTTCCATTCCAAGGCTCAGGATTAAGGAATTGGAAGCCACCCTCTCCACAGCCCAGCCTCCTGTACTGCTAGCATTTTCCTAAACCCCTCAAGCCAATTCCTGGCCTCAGACTATTCCCATCATCCATTCTACCCATTCCTCTGCCTGGGTCACACATCACTAACATGGAGAGAAGATAAATTTTTGCAAAGCTGGCTTATTACTGATTCAAACACCACCAACTTTGAGAAGCATGGATGGTGCTCAGACACGCTTCACGCATGCCTCCTCATCTTCCTGACCCAGATCCCACAGGAACTATTCTGTTTCCCAGTCTGCTTAAGTTCTCCTCACTCCCCAGCCCTGTCTCATTAGAGGACCTTGCTCCTGCACCACGGCGAAGGAGAGCCCTCTGGAGAGTGTGGACCCAGCCAGGGTCCCTTCACTGCCTCTCGCCCACCCCACAGCCCCACACACCTGTTCCTTTTCTCCTCCCATAACTCATTTATAATTCCCAATATGAATAACATCTCTAGCCAAAATCTAAGGCAGCTGTGTATTTCTTTCTACTTGCATGTTTTGCAGTGATGGACTTCCTAAGACTACCATGTCTCAAACTGTCTCCTTTCTCAGCAGTCCCATTCTTGCCACTCATGCTATGTCTTACTTTTTAAAAATTAGAGACAGGATCTCGCTTTGTTGCCCAGGCTGGCCTTGAACTCCTGGGTTCAGGCGAACCTCTCGCTTCAGCCTCCCAAGTAGCTGGGACTGCAGGCACATGTCACCACACTCAGCCTGTATTACTTTTTAATTTCAATTTAAAGTGCACTAAAATAAAAATCCTGAGCAAGTTAAATGTCCAATGTCCACCCGTGCCTGCAAATTAATGTAAAAGTAAATGAAACCACAAGGGAGATTCCTTGCATTTTATCAATGATACTAATTTTGGGGCACATACAAAAAAAGGTACTCCCTAGACCCATATAACATGCCAGAAAACCTGTTATCCAACCTTCCCATTACTGATCTTCAAGAAATAGCTGGCCCTGGCTTTCTCAGCAAACAGTCTAATCAGTAAGTGGAACTCTGGGTGTTAAATCACCTCGCCTCCATGGCATTGCAGGTGGCTCTGGCAGTTGCATAGTCCAGCATTTCCTTGATTTCCCATGCAGAACACAGAGGAACGTACACAAAAGCACTGGTAAGCAAAATAGCTCCCAAACAGCTCTCAAAGGCTTCAAGTGCCACTAACACTAAACATCCTGAATCAGGGGGCCTATCTAAGGAGTAAGTTCACTGCCTACCTAGGGAATACACCACCCAGCTGGTGTATTTTAGGAAGCTGAACAGTCGGAGCATCTTTATGTTGCTCTGGAGCCTCACAAGGGCTCAACACATTGCACTTCCCATGCTCAATCTCTGCAGACCCTGTTGCCCAAGTCTGTTTTCTGTGTCAAGTACCCAGTCTAGGACATACTCTCGAATCTGCTAATATTACCACTTAAGAAGCACATTCTTGATGCTTTTTTACAGATGACATTTAAAAAAAATCAGAGAATGGTTGTTACTTTTTTCTTAACTTGGCTATCTGAAGCTAAACCCCACCTCTGCCTATAGAAGCTGCTCCCAGAGAAAATCTGGGACTGCACTGAAGCCACATGGGTTGCCACAAGCTCCAGCGTTACCAAAATCTCCCCACCCACTCACCTCCTTAGCTCCCACCCTTTCCACTATTCTCACACAGTTAGCAGCACCCAAGAGAACTTTGGGAAAACAGCCCATTTTCACCATCAGAACCTCAGGTCAGTGACGGGTAAGGTCTTGTTCCCATAGCCCTATAGCTCAGGTACTGTTCTCCCTTGCCTGATCCAGTGTGCCCCAGTGATGAATGGGAGGAAAAACAGAAACCGTCTGCTACTCAGGATCATAGGGTGCTTTCTTCTTCTTGGTATGGATTACTGCAATAAAATAAGCTTCTTCCAAGCAACAAAGCAACACGATTTGAATTCATGACTAATCTTGAGCTCACATCATTTACATGAAATGATACACATTACGAAAATACTTGCAACTGTATGTCACAAAGGACAATCATCCCAGTGTAAGGGTGATGGGGAGTGCAGGGGGAACATGTGCTTCCACAGCCTTCTGCCCCGAATTTGTAGGAAAGAGAAGTAGGGAAGAGAAAGGATGCCGGGTTATAGGACAGGGAATAGGAACCTGACAGCCACTAAGCCTCAAGATGAGTGTTCAGCCTTAAGGAGCCACTAATGCTTGGCTTGGCTGTGTTGAAAATTTAATAATATAAGAGACAGTGAAAATTGACTTTTGGAATAGATATACACATCCATTCAACCAATCAAAAGATACAGTGGGAAAGTTGCACACATGTTCACAGCAACCCAGTAGCAAAGAAGTGAAAGCAGCCCAGATGTCCATCGGTGGGTGAATGGATAAACAAAATGTGGTCTATATCTACAATGAAATATTATTCAGACTTAAAAAAGGAAAAAAATCTGGTTACATGGGAAAATATGGATGAGCCATGAGGCTATTATGCTACGTAAAATAATGTAGTCATAAAGAGACAAATACTATGTGATTCCACCTATGCGAAGTATCTAAAGTAGTTTAATTCTTACAAACAGAAAGCAGAAGAGTGTTTGCCAGGGCCTGAGGTGGAAAAGGAAAGTTCTTTAATGGGTATAGACTTGCAGTTTTACAAGATGAAAAAGTTCTGGAGGTCTATTTCGCAACATTGTTAAAATACTTAACACTACTGAAGGGTATACTTAAAAATGGTTAACATGGTCAATTTTATATGTTTTTTTTGCCACAGAAAAAAGGCAGAGAGAGAAAAAAGAATATATGGTAGGTGGATGTGATTAGCAGATACAAAATTACAAATTTTCTCATTTGGCAAAGAACCTAAATGGCCTCTCCCCTATCATGACACATATTTAATCAACTCATTATTAGTTGAATTACTTTTGCTTCAAAGTTTGGAGCCAAAGCAATATTAACATCCCTCTCACCTTTTTATTTAATATTTTGGTCTTTATACAGCTTAACTGTGAAATGTCTACGAATTTCTCTCCAAGTTTGTGAGCTGCTGACAAAAACTCATAAATGCAAAGATTCCCCCCTGACTTTGTCCCCCATCACGCACATAAACCTGAGTCTCATTCAACACCAGGCCTCAGGAGATGTGAAACCCATCAGCCAAACATCAATACGAGAATTGAGGTCCTCACAATCCGTCATCTTTTCTCTTAAAGTAAAAAAATTCCCAGTGATTAAAATGCATCTCCTTTTGCATGTTATATAAGTTGGTGCTGTTTCAGCATGTTAATATGGTTTGCAGTTCCTTACCTTTTTGTTGTGATGTGAAACAGATGAAGGAATTTCATTGCAACAGAACACAGCAGCACATCACCGGGTTGGAAAGCAAAGCAAAAGAGAAGAGGAAACAGAAAACAGTTAGATTATGTCCTTGGAAAGAAGGACAGAGTGTGCTCCTAATAACATCTATCACACAAAGAACACAGCAATAACAAAACATAGAGACATTTTTATACACAGCGACACACTTCATAAGAGACACTTCTCTTGCCATCATAATTAGAAACCTATAGCTTCTGGCACAAAGAACAAAGAGAAGGCTCTTTAGCATCTACCCAAGGACTTCCCTCCTGAGCTTGTCTTTTCTTAGCTGTGGATTCTGTTACTACAAACACATAGGACATAATTCCTCCCTCAACAATGCAGAACAACAGCAGGGCTGCCTGGGCATGGGTTCCTCTTCTTGTAATACCTTCTTCTGAACCTGAGAAGAGAGTTTTACTCCCTCAACGTACAACCATGGCACTGGCCCCAACATTTCCATATTCCCTAACATTTCTGAGATGTGGCTTATAAAACAGACAGTATACATGGCCCTGTGGAAGAGGCCTCTGGTGTGGGAAGGTGGTGACAATTCTCCAGTCTCAATAGGGGTAGGACAGACCTCTTTGGGGTAGGTCAGGCTGTCCTTCCTATTCCTGTAATAGCTTTACTGCCTCAAACACTAAACAGGGGAAATGGACAGTGTTCAATGGGGAATGGCAGTGTTCCCCAGCGGCTCCTAGACACGCTCTCTCTGTCCAGCTTCCCCACCCCTGCTCTCTCTGACACACACACACGATTCCTAATATATGCCTGATCCCAAACTCATCTGAACCCCCTTAAAGCTGTGCAGCTGAGCCTAGGAGCTGGGAGTTGTGTTGACTGCTATACTGGGGAGAAAATACAGTGTAGAAACCCCGAAAGGAGAGAAGGTAAAGCCCCCTATCCCTTGGGGGCATTAAGGAACACACATTATCCAGAGTTGAGGCAGGACTGAACAGATGTGAATTGAAGGAACCTGTCCCTTTTTTCATCTTTTCCTAGTTAAAGAGGCAAATTTGCAGAGCCTGGCTCAAAATTTAGGTCAGAGTCTCCTGGGAGAACTGTCTTTGCTCACATATTTTACAGACATTATTTCAGTGCCTGTTGTTAGCTGTCTGAGATGAGCCTGCACAGAATATGCTAACAACTCAGTTGACCTTTGACCCCTGGCCAAGAGCAAGGGGTGATGAAGGGCCTTCCTGAACCCCAGCATGGTGTTCCAGCAAGCTGAAACAGTGTCCACACAGAGGACTGCAAAGTCATGGAGGAGGGAGAAGATGTGCGTTTCTTTACTCACTAAAAACCATCTTCTGTCCCCCTCCTCATCTGAACAGAAACAAGCACAGAAGACACACAGCTTTCTGCCATGGCAAAGGAAGTGGCTCACCTAGCTCCAGACGGACTTCAACTTCCTGGTTATGGCAGACATGGCTAACTGTTCTCCAAACCTACTTCCCTTTACCAATGGGCAAACGCTAGACTTCATTTCCTCGTCTCCCAACAAGTAAGCCATAACCATGTGGCTGGGTTCTGGCCAGTGGATTATGGGTGGAAATAATTTATGCCACTTTTGTGACTGGCCCCTAAAACCACTTGCTCGATCTTCTACTCATCTCTCCTCTCCTATCAGCTGCCAGGCTGGGGACGTCTGGGGGAAGACAGCAGAGCTTTGACATCCTGGACCCCTGAATGACTGTGTGGAGCACAGCCTGCCCCACCCAGCTATGGGAATTTCTGAGCACGAGACATCAACTCCCTGCTGTCCTGAGCCACTGAGGTCTGAGGCTTCACCTGTTATGATGACTTCACTTACATACCCCTTGCAAGGGTGGCGCACTGCCAGGTTTAGCTTCCATTAGATACATCTGTGTGCTTCCAACACCTCCCTCTTTCTCTTTTAAGCTCTTCTGCATGTGTGTTGTTCCTTACAATCAATGAATCCCTGAGTAAAATGGGCTTGGAGAAAATGTCCTGGAAGCCCAGTGACGAGGCACAGTGGACGATCTTTTGGGGCAGGACAGGTGGTTTTGTGTCATCCCTCACACAGCCCAGAGGGCGGAAAGCATCAAGAGAAAGGCTCCTGACAAGCCCGGACAGGGCTCACTGCTAATCACATCAACTAGTTTGTTTGCCTCTTCCACAGCCTACCTCGAAAAAAGACAAATAGGCTTCAATTAAATTTAGAAAGAACATAAAAAAGAATTTCCTGACAGCAGCTGGAATATCTTGGATCAGACCACAAGGTCTGAAGCTCTTCAGAGCTAAATATGAATACAGAGGCAACTGTTCCCAGTTGGTTTAGGTCAAGCTGTTACTAACCGTCTGTCCTGTGACTTTTAGGCTAAGGAAGCAAATTTTTCCAGAGGAGGAATAGAAAAAGAAAAGGTCTCTAGTAGTTTTCCTTATAGTCCAACCTGTGCTGCAAGGAGACAGTTACTATGAACAATTCGACGAAGGACTGCAACTATACCACCATTCCACCTTAGGAAGAATATCCTAAATATCACACACACCCCCATCGCACACATGATACAGGTTTAGGAAATAGCCACGCACAAGGTCACACTTATCTTTTGCTGATGGGGAGATATAAATGCATTTAATTCACAGGTGGGGAGCACTTGCAACGTGTACTACACTGGAATCAGTGTAGGGGAAGCCAGGACTTATGATTTATCATTCCTGTCTTCAAGTTGCTTACAAACTACTAACAGAAGCAGGACAGAGCATGAAAGATCAAATAAAATAACAAGACAGTGGTACAAATGATGTCACAAAGGTATCTACAGCCCAGTCATTGGGCAGAATTCAGCCTATTATTTGTATCCAAATTGCTTTTCAAACTCCCCTAATTTGCCAACACCATTGTTCCTTGGCACTCCCAATCCTAGTTGCCCTAGTTGTTTGATTTGTTTCCCTATTAACATACATCACTTTGTGGCATACTGTTTAATTGACTCATTGAATGTATTTAATAAGCTTAATGAAGTCAGGGATTTTCTGTTTTGTTCACCGTTGTGCCCCCGTGTCTTGTACAGTGCTAGGCACATAGAAGATGCATAATAAATATCTATCAAGCAAAGGAAAACCATGACGAGCTTCTAAAACCAGAAATTAATTTTTAAAAAAGTTAATTCCCATGCTCCTAAAAATATTGTTTGCAGACACTCTGCCAACAATAGCTAGAGCCTGCTCGCCAATGTGAATACGGAGCATGCCTTCAAATTTATAAGGATCTCTACTGTCAAACACAAGACACTGACATTTGGAAGATGTAGTGGGCAAAGCCTGTCTTCTACGTGGCCATCTTCTTATTTGAATTAATGGTATAACCAAAAAGGGGGCCCTTAGACACCCACGTGTACATCCAGAGGGCCATAAGTGCTGTTAGTGCTGCTAAAAAACGTGATAATAACATTAAAAAGGGCAAGCCTGTGTGTCCTACATGAAATGTGTGTCTAATACAGCAAAACCTGAAGCTACCAGACCACTTTGCTAAATTGCTGGCCTATTTACTTAATTAGCAAGGGGCTGAAAAGAACCTCAAGGGCAGGATGAATTGAGGCTGTTCACCCTTGTCACTGAACACATATCTTCTTTATTCAGGATGTTCACAAAACTGTGCAGTCTCATAAGAAATCTTGAAATCCACATTCCTGCCTCTCTCCTAGCAATCTTGGTGCCAGTGTATTCATTTGACATTTTTGGGCTCCTATGGCATGAATAGAGAAAGATCAGTTCTAAGGAGTTTTTCCAGAATAATGCCATATTTAATCAGTGGATGAAATGAACAGGATTTAGTCTTCCTGACCAAGTTCATCCCTGTGTTCATCTCACAGCTGTGACTGAGTGGGCATTTCAGAGAGCAAATGATGGATGCTCATACGTCTTGATCACTGTTACTGGCATAAAAAAAATACAGGTCCTTGTCTATAGAGTCCCTAGGAAACACACCCAAAAAGAATCTCATTATAGTGAAGATGTAGCCAGTGGAGACGTACAGCTCCAGCTCCGCATGCACAGAAAATTATGCAGAAACCAATCTGCCAGGACAACAGTTTAACCTTCAAAAGCAAAACTTGGCCCTAAGATACCAAGCTAATAAGAGATTTTTATTGAAAATATCTTCATTTGTCAGACCCAAAGGGTCCTCTTAGGGAAATGAGAGGCCCCATGTGAAATTCAAAGGAGATTTGGCCTTACACTTCTCCAATCCAGAAGTGAAAGGAGAAAGCTGTTATTCCATGGTGGCTCTTCCCAGAGTTCATCTATCAGGTTTTGTCCAATGAGAAGATAAAAAGCCTCCCTTAAACTCTACAGCTCCCAGATAAAATAAATATGGGTTTAATGTTTCTGCTCTCTTTTTTGCTGTATATAATCTCCCCCAAGGATTAATTTTTAATATATCGTGTGTGTGTGCCTGCACGCATGCACGCGCACACACACACACAAAGAATTTTAGTTACTCTCCAATTGCCGGTCATGAATGTCAACAATTCCAGCTGTCCCCAGTGACAAACAGCACCTGTACCCCCACGCCCATGCCCACTTGGCAGCTTCTCCTCCCTATCTCTCCACTAGTTCTTCCTCTTTGGAATCCAAGTTGATCCTGCTAAAAAGAGTCTCCAATAAAATGAGAAATACAAGGCCTAACTTTCAACCTGTAAGCCAAGCACAGAGATGTGAGTAAGTCATCCCAAGAATAAAGAGGACTAAAGGAGGGGGCATGCCTATGAAGGGGGCAGAGGGAAAGGACGCTGCTGTGGGAAGGGATAAAAGCCGAGTTCGTTGTCACCATTGTCACCATGGAGTATATACCCCTTTTCGTGACTTTTCTTCTTGTACAAATGTCTCGTTCACTAGACTGTGAACATGGAGGGGAGGAACCATTTACCACTGACTCTTGTATCCAAAGCTGCTGGAGAAGAAGTGTATGTGCAGGACATTTTCTAATACCTGAGTGCACTGATTAAGTCACAGAGTACTTTTATTCCCCTTTCACATAATAACAGAGGCCTGGAGATGTGAGATTGCATACCCAAGCTCACGGAGCTAATAAGTGACACATCTGAGATGCAAAGCTAGGGTCTGCCTGCTCCCAAACCATTCTGTAATGCACGCAAGACCGAGCAGTGAAGAGCTACTGAGTAAATGGACGATGCTGAGCATATCAGATGCTGTTGGAAAGAAAGTGTGGTTGCCAAAAGTGATTGGGGTGAATGGTGCACAGATTAAGTAATAAAACAGACACCAGCCAAGGAAAAATATAAGACCAGGCCAAGACTATAGACAGAGGGACCACACTGTCGGCCCCAGCAGTCTGGTGAGCATGCCACAGGGAGTATTTTGTCAAAATGATTACTCAGCCACGCCCCATGTGATAAGCAGCCACCCTCCTGAAATCTCCTGTGCCCAGTCCTTTGTGGGACAGGTACCCAGCACAAAAGTGAGGCTACTTTGTGTCTAAGGGCAAATAGGTTCTGAGTTCCACATACTCAACATACAACCGACCTGCTGAAAGGCAGCCCATCTTTCAATTGAGAACCACTGGACTATTTCCCTCTCTTGTAGGAAGGGACACGGCTGAGCAGCTGTCTGATTTTTGTTACTGGGCACTAATTGCTTAAGCTTTTTATTGTTATAATTCCTTTTTTTTTTAGTGGAGATTAAATCACCAAGTTTCAATGCCTTGCAACCCTTAATATCAATTTTTAAAAATTTCTATCCTCTCATCACTACTTAACCATCACCAATTTTGCTAAAAGCAATGGGGGTTTAAAAATACTATCCCTAAAAGATAGTTCCTGCCTTAAAAGGTGTTGCATTTATACTTCCATTATAATCTTCATTTCTTTCTTTTTACAGGAGCAATTAGACCAGTAACAGTACGATGCAAGCTTTATTTTAAATGGCTTCTGGAAGAAAAGAGACAAAAGCATTGGTAACTCCTGAAACAGTTTTCTGTACGCAGTCTTGTAGCTCCCTATGGCAGGCAGGAGTGGACATGGAGGTTTTGCAGAGTTCTGATAAGCTCTTGTTTATTGTAAATTCCATTTATTATTCTACGGCAGTGTCTGTCCAAAAGAATTACCCGGAGAGCTTTTGTAAAAATGCTTTCTAAACCCCACTCCTGGAGATTCTGGGGTAGAGCCCTGGAATGTGTATTTAACAAGCTCCCAAATGAGTCTATTATAGAATCAAGCTGGGGAATCACAATTCTAATACATAAGAGGTAATAGAATAGGGACAATGTGTTGTTCAGACAATCAGCAAACATCACTATCTTCTCTTAGTTCGATGTTGGAATACAGGCTGCCACTGTGGTAGGCAGGAAAGAGGCACAGAAAACAAACAGGAGGGAGGATTTATCCTCTAGAGAAAGTTTAAACCTGGCCATGTCCCTTGCACCAAGGTCTGTCTGGCTGGTCTGAAATTGCACACTGTTAGGAGGTGTGGTGGATATCCTGGGATAAATGGGCACTATGGCAATTCTACCTAAGTCTGGCCTGTAAAGTGGATGAGTTTTTCTGCTGTGAATTTGCTTATTCCCTGTCTGTGTTGTGGGCAAATTTGCATTGTGTTTGCAGTGGGGGTTGGGGACTTGAGTGGATTCCTATTGAAAAGTAACAATGTTTCTTTTTATGAGAACCGTTCAAGTAAAAGAATTTCAAAACTAAGTAAGAATGTCAAGGAGACAAGAGAAACTCGATAATTTGTCAATTGCATCTGCTGAGAATACAATTATGAGAAAAATGAACTGTAATGATATAATAGATCTTTTTGTGTTGCTTAAAGACTAAGCAATAAAAGAGCACGGTGATAAGCGTCAGAAACTATGGCTATAAACACATCTGAGTCTGTTTCATGAGCACATGGGGTAGGCCCACCCTGGGATGGAGGTAACACGGAGAATTCTGTACCTTGGGTTCAAGTCCTGACTTTACCATTGGATGAGTTGTCTGACCTTAAGCAAGCTGTAAACACTCACTGAGCCCAATCCTCTCTGAGTGGCACAGAGACCAGAGCTGATACTGGAAAGCACACAGCACAGGGCCTGCCACATGGGAGGCACTGAATAAATGGCAACTATTTACTGTTTTTATTATATTACTGTATATTATTATTATTTGTTGGTGTTGTTAAGGGTAGGGGAGGGTTTTATTCTTACTATTTTTTTTTTTTTTTTTTTTGAGAAAGGGTATCACTCTGTCACTCAGCTGAAGTGCAGTGGTATGATCTTGGCTCCCTGCAATCTCTGCCTCCCAGGCTCATGGGCTTCTCCCACCTCAGCCTCTCAAGTAGCTGGGACTACAGGCATGCACCACCACGCCTGGCTAATTTTTGTATTTTTTGGTAGAGATGGAGTTTCACCATGTTGTCCAGGCTGGTCTTGAACTCCTGACCTTAAGTGATCCGCCCAACTTAGTCTCCCAAAGTGCTAGGATTACAGGTGTGAGCCAGCATACCCAGCCAGGTTTTATTATTATTTTTTGTTGTTATTGTTGTTAAGGGTAGGAAAGGAAAGACTCAAAGATTTAGGATCACACTTTGCAGTGTGGGACAAAAGCCAGCTGCACAGATTCCACAGATGACGAACTCAATCAATATTTTAATTCCAAAGGGTGGCCTGGAGGCTTTGAAAGTCTGCCCTCACGTCCAACCTGGTGACCTGGCATCCTGCACTCTGCCCAGCGGGCTCTGAGCAGACCGCCCACCTTTGGCTGACTCAAACAGTGGTTTCTAGACTAATATAGTATAAGCCACTGCTGCTGAACAATTTTGTCTGCTCAAAGCCAATAGCGTGTAAAGGGCCACTCTTGGATCAACCCAAGCTGCAATCTCTGCTGCAGTTTTGATATAATCAAAACATAAGGGCGATAAACGTTAATCCAACTTAATCCTGTTCGTTAATAAATATAATTGAGATTTCTATTGATTTATCTACAACCATTTTTCTTATAAATGAAATATGCTGTTATTTTTCTGGAGGAAATGGTGTTAGGGATTAGAATTTCTGAGATACTGCTGCAATCATTATAGAGGAAATGTGGTCCATTCCTTAAGAGGTATAACAATGGAAACCGCCTTGCCTGGACTCTTCAGAGGACTCAGAGAAAGCCAGCTTTGTCAGAATCTCAACACTGGACTACCTGCTTACTGAGCAAAGCCATCCATTCATCAAAACAGTATCAAAAAGTTACCACCCAACTGTGCTTCAGAATACGAGGGTGGCATCCTATATTGCTCTAATCATATTACTTAAGATTTTATAAGTTGTCTGATTGGAAGCCTGATTTAATTAGAGTACTAATAGAAATGACAAACATCACATATGCTCATATATTGCTAAACCTTTTTCAATTATATTGGAGGTGCCACCAGTGTGATGGTTAATGGTAGACATTCAGGCCTTTAATAATGGAAGGCCTCAAGCAATCTGCACACATTTTTATGACACACATTAAATATACATTCAATGTACTGCTGAGAAATTTAGCAGAAGTGTCGATTCATGCTCTTTTGCCAGACCCGGAGTAATCCAGCTGTCAGTAAACGTGTCTTATACTAACTTGAGTGCTGTAGTGAGAGCCAAATGAACACACACAGGAAAAATGGGAATTCTTTTTTCCTTGAAGTATTATACCTTATTGCTCTGGTATCTTTTGATAAGTTACAATCCAAGCAAAGCTCTTGAAAATAAATAGTTATCATCAGGAGCTATGCCGAAGAACGAAATACACCTCAGTTTCCCATATGTAATGAACCGCAAGACTAAAAGCAAAGAATTCGGAAATACCTTGTGACTGTAAACACACAACAGCCACTCTACTGTACAGAGAGGGACTTAGCTATGGTGCTGTCAGCCCCTGCTTGGCTGGATTTAAAGGTGTCAGAAAAGAGAGGTGGAGATCTGTTTCTTTAGCTGTTCAGCAGAGTCCTGAGTAGGACTTGTTCTGTTGCCCTATATTGGTGACCAAGGAAGCAAAGCTAAGGTCAAAGAGATGGGCAAGTGCACTGCAGTCTACAGAGTACTAATGATTGAGAAGAGACACCTCCGGAAAAGCTTAGGGAGATGGTAGAATAGTCCTGCGACACTGCACTCCCCACTTGCCCCTCCTTTCTCCTTCCCAGTCTAGAGAAGACAAAGAAGACAGCAGGTGGAATTAGCTCGGGGTCTTCTGCCTAGTGAGAGTATCTACAGCTTTCCCTTCTTCTTTCCCTGGCATTGTTATCCTTTCTTTCAACTAAAGCAAGAGAAAGGTGACTACCTAAGAGAATTACTTTGGAGGAGCCAGCGTGAAGGAGAACCTGGCATCCTGGTTCCCAGCTGGATGACTGCGGGGTCAGCCGCTTTGCTGATTAGCCCTGAGTCCCCCAACCAAACCGAGCAGGCAAAAAGCGAATTGGAGAGAAATGGTAGGGCAAGAGGGGTCAGGCACCACCTAGCAAAGGCCAGGATGAGCGAGTTTCCCAAGCACCAGTGGGTCTACATCCCCTTGCCAGGGTCCTACTCAAGGGGGCAGCCTGCATGTCAAGGGAGCTCAGGAAGGAAAGGCTGTGGGCTGTACCACCAGGAGCGGAGCTGAAGGGTGGCTTGATAAAGGCAGGTTGACGTCGTATCTCCTACAGCCAGGAACCACAGGATAGGGAGAGTCCCCTGAAGGAGCTCTAAAGAGACTTACTTCCCTTGAGTACCATGAAAAGGCCAGTATTTGGATGTCTCCCATCTGGCAGGCACCCACCACCAGTCAGAGGTACCAGAGAAGCAGGCACATCTCCAGAGAGAGGATGGTAGCCATGGCCAGTGGTGTGAGAGACACTGTCTCCTCCCCACCCTAAAATACAGGAAGGGAAGGAGAATGAGAAGAAGGACAGAGTAAGAGTGTCCCAGAACGAAATCAAATTCCTTTACCCTTTTCCAAGGCAAGGGAAGGGGAGGGAGATGGAAAGAGTAAGCACCCTCTCCCCTGATCCAAGTCTTTCATTTTTATTTTTGAAATTGATACATTAATATTTGTACATATGTATGGGGTACATGTGATATTTTGATACATACATACAATATGTAATGATCAAACCAGGGTGTTTAGATTATCCATCTCCAGGAACATTTATCATTTCTTTGTGTTGGGAATATTTCAGATCTTCTAACTATTTTGAAATATATAATATATTGTTGCTAACCGTCATCACCCTATTGTGCTATCCAAAACTAAGATTTATTTCTTCTACCTAACTGTATGTTTGTATCCATTAACCAACCTATTCTTCCCCTCCTCCACCTATACACACCCTTCCCTGCCTCTGGTATCCATCATTCTACTCTCTACCTCCCCGAGATCAACATTTTTTAGCTCCCACATATGAGTGAGAGCATACAATATTTGTCTTTCCGTCCCTGACTTAACTTCACTTAACAGAATGACCTCCAGGTCCATCCAAGTCCCTTTAAAACTAAAGAAGGCAGGTGCTGGAGGGAACGGAAAACACGAGATTTGCAAAGAATATTAAAATGGTGCTTTAAACTAGACAAACTTGAGTTCCTTTTTATTATTATTATTATTTTGAGACAGAGTTTTGCTCTTTTTGCTCAGGCTGGAGTGCAATGGTACAATCTCAGCTCACTGTAACCACTGCCTCCTGGGTCCAAGCGATTCTCCTGCCTCAGCCTCCCGAGTAGCTGGGATTACAGGCATGCACTACCACACCTGGCTGATTTTTTGTATTTTAATAGAGACAGGGTTTCTCCACGTTGGTTAGGCTGGTCTCAAACTCCCGACCTCAGGTGATCCACCTGCCTCGGCCTCTCAAAGTGCTGGGATTACGGGCATAAGCCACCATGCCCAGCGAGTTTCTTTTTAATTAATCAAAACAAGTGAGGTTCCACCAAAAATGTTCAATTTAATAAATCTTTTTTGAGGATCCACCATGTGTCAGTCACTATTTTAGGCACTTGAGTGACAATGACACTAGTGAATGAAACAAAGATCCCAGCCTTCCTGTTACTTATGGAGAAGAGAGATTTAATACAGTGCAGTTAATACACTGAGTGGAGAAAAATAAAACCACTGAACTTCTACCGGGTTCAGACCAGTTGATAAACCAGTTTCAACAGCTTTCAAAGATTAAATAACTTCTGAAAGTTTTGCTCTCACAAAAACACTGAGTTCTGCAAAAGGACCTAGAGATTGAACGGGAGGGGATGGGATCTGAGGGCAAGCCGATGACACCAGGCAACTGTTATGGGCTTAGACAGATGTGTAAGGGCACTTGGAATCGGCTGAAATAGACTAGATTATCCCCCTTCTGCCTCCATGGTGTTTGCTTTCTTCACTGATTCCATCCACACCAAGCCTTATCTCCTCAGGATAATGAAATCAACCTGAGACGGGAATCAGTGCAAAGCATGACCACAGCTGTGATGTGGACCAGATAAGAATTTAAGACCTGCTTTACATTTGCCAATGAAAGCACTACCATATTTTCTAAATAGTTGCTTGTAGAGCAAAAGACATTACACAGTAAATAGGTCCACATTTACAGACAACTCAAAAATCTCTGGATAGTCACCCGAAGGAATGGATTTTGTCTCCATTCCTAGTTTCTGATTTGATTCTACTTTCCTGGAGAAGGATTTTGTTCTGCCTCCTGAGAGACCGAGAAGGCAGGAGAATCTTGAAACTCATGAATTCTGACCAAGACAAGAAGGAGCCTCTGGGGTGTTGGGGATGATGACTCGGAAATCCACAGTAAATTCTACTCCTGTCTCCTTTTTGAGGAGGATCATTGTTATTCTTCTCAAAAGTCCCTTTCTGGAGTACAGTGCCTTTTGTTTTTTTTTGGAAGATTGGTGGTGTTGGCCAGGCACAGTGGCTCATGCTTGTAATCTTAACACTTTGGGAGGACGAGGCAGGGGGATCACCTGAGGTCAGGAGTTCGAGACCAGCCTAGCCAACATGGCGAAATCGTCTTTACCAAAAATTCAAAAATTAGCTGGCTGTAGTGGCATGCACCTGTAGTCCCAGCTACTTGGGAGACTGAGGCGTGAGAATCACTTGAACCTGGGAGGCAGAGGTTGCAGTGAGCCGAGATCATATCACTGCACTCCAGCCTGGGTGACAGAACAAGACTGTCCCCCCCTCCCCCCCCAAAAAAAAAAGATTGGTGTGGTTGGGGCTCAGAAAATGATATCCCAAAATATGGCACTCTAACATGCTGAACTAAGGCCACCTCCCTAATCCTCTGTCTCTCCCAAAGCACAGGATCACACAGTCCTTTGAAGTTTCCTTATCTACCCAGAAATTGGACCCCGAAAGACACAATTGCCTTCAATCCCTTCCCTGAAATTTCATTAACCAGGAAAGATGACAACTCATATCACAGAGGAAGAGACTGAAAATTAAACATCACACCTAGAGCCTAGCTAATCATCCCAAACCATCCTCTGTTCTCAGGTCCCATTCAATTCCCAAACAGCATCATGTACAAACCATTGACTGGTCTTCAGCCTCATTCATTTACAGCCTTCGCTGCCCTCCTTCCCTCTCCCCAATGAAGAGGGCATTTAAGGGATTTAAGTATCAACTTCCTGGCATTTTCTTCGAGTTTTCGTATTCTGTATGATTCCTGTGCACATATGTGCATGCAATCCATTTGTTATTCTTTTCTCTTGTTAACCTGTCTTTTGTTACAAGGGTGTCAGCCGTGATCCCTTATGATGGGGAGAAAGGAGATCACCCCCTTTCTGTAGCCATGGTGTTTGCCACTTTCACTGATTCCATCCAAGCCAAGCCTTATATCCTCGGATAGTAAAATCAATCTGAGGCGTGAATCAGTGCAAAGCGTGGCCACAGCAGCACTGCAAGGGGCCTGTGGTATTCCTAATGAGCCTGGGTCACAATTTTATTTAGTGTCGGATGATTATATCTGAATACAGCTAAAGGTCCTTCATTAAGTCTAGGCTGTTGGCTGTGTATAAGGTAGAGTGGTGTAGATGGTGGTCATTACTTTTAAATGGCTGAGTACTAAAAAAGATAAGGATATACTTCTACTGGAAACCTTCCAACTTTGCAAAATGAGTTCACTTTTAACACTACCCTTGGATAATGTCAGCCCACAGGGTGCTAATGGCCCAGGGAAGTTCCTCAGAGCAAACATTAACACCACCAATTCTTAACTGGGGAAAACAAAAGTGCTAGCATAGCTTAAAACCCTTTGGCGTGGTTTCTGTAAAATGCCTTTTCTTCATAAACCAGTAAATTTTCCAACCTGGCACAGTCAAGGCTGGCTAATTCTTCTTAGACAACTGAGAGAACACTCTATATTCAATTCTTTTAGAAAACTGTGGAGCCTAATTAAGCCTAACAGCTAGAATACTAAATGCAAATCTTCTTCTTCCAGCAATTTAGTTTAAGTAGCAAAGCCACTTTCATTTTTCTGTGTTCCAAATAAGTATTTTGTCATCATGAACTGAGAATAATAATAAACTAGCCCTGGTAAATGTAACCCCAGACAGGGTGTTGGGTTGTGTGTAGATCTATGGGGCTGACATTAATAAAATTCTGTTTATCTCTAATACATTAAAATAGTATTTTATAGGAAAATTTCAACGTGTGGCACAGAGAGGAGACATGCTGAACCCATTGACATTTAGCTAACAGAATTTTTAATAGAATTGAGCTGGCCTGGGAAAGAAGAAAAATAGGAAAGAAATGCCAACCAGGCAACTCCCTAGTGAATAATTTATTTTGGCTTTATGTGATATTAAATATCACTTCCTCCACCAAAGTTGGAACCTGTATTAGTCTCAGCAAGCAAATTTTGCACGTCCCCAAATTCCATCACAATGGCCCCTAGGTCAGTCCCAGGGTCTAGTGCACCACTACCAGCCATTCCAACAAAAACAAGACAATTCACTGTGAATGGTGCCATTTTCCACGCCACTGTGCAGATGACATAAGGGCTTCCAGATCACAGAACCAGTGGCTGATAAAACAGTGTGTGAAACCTCTATCCCCTTGGCCAAGTCTGACTTCTGGCTTTATTTCATCTTTTCCATGGATATCATCGGCTATTGTTCCAGACAGAAGTTCTGCAGCTCTGAAAGCAGTTTTCCCTCCCATGTGGCAGGTCTAGGGCTCTAAACTGTGATGACTCAACTAATAGCATTTCACGAGGCAGGGAGAACTCTCCAACCCTCTAAGTGGCCTGAGTTTTCAGAGCATCTTTCTCTCCCTTCCTCTCTGTCTAATGTCACCTCTACTTCCTTTTATATCCTTTTTTATCCTTCCTCCCCATTCCCCTCTTTTGCTTTGTCTTCCAACTCTTCCCCTTCCTCCCATTTACCTTCTTTGAAAACTAGCTATAAAGATAAAGCTTTTATTGTTCTTCTCTTAATTTGAAGGTAATTTAAATATTTGTTATTTCCTTCCAAAAACATTTTTAAAGGAATTAAACACAATTGATTTTTGTTTGTCTGTGCTCTGTAATCATTAGATTTTGGTATTTTAAACACTATCCTTGACTTGTTTTGAATATAAAGGTCTTTTCTTTCCTTGTGTTTGTCTTTTAATGGCTCATTTTCATTCTCTATGCCTCTAATGAATACTAAAATTCAGTAGTCCAGCTTCTGAATTTTTTTCTATACAGATTCCTTTCTCTTCGATAGACTCACAGGTTTCAATTCTGAACCAATTCTTCAATTCTATTCACCGAAACTTTTTTACTGAACACCTCGAGAGGCCACGAATCGGGCCAGGCACTGGGGAATCCATTGTTTCATGAGACAAGCATACTAGAAGGGGAGACAGACGATAAATAAGTGAACAATAAATACACAAAATAATCAGAGATGATCTGCGTTACAAAGACTTGCACACTGTGAGTGAAGAAGCAGGAGGCCTGTTTGAGACGGGCCAGCAGAGAAGGCCTCTCCAAGAAGATGCGTTCCTGAGAAATGAAGGGAACTGCCATACATTAAATTAGTATTTTATACATTAAAATGTATAAAATGAGGAGAACTTCAGGGGAGGGAACAACAAGGACAAAAGCCCTGAGGCAGGGAGGAGCTTGGATTTTCTCGGAACTTGGAAAGAACATGAGTTTTGCTAGATTGGGTCTAGCAAAAGGAGAGGAAGCGACAGGACAAGATGACAGGTAGCAGGGACCAGAGCGTGCAAGACTTTTCTAAAGAACTGAGATGTTATTCTTCAGACTACTAGAAAGTCATTAAAAGGTTTTAAGCAGAAGAATGGCATAATCTGGTTTTTAAGATATTTCTCTTTATGCATTACTCTGGAAGAATGTGAACTCATGACTTCTGAGCACTTTTCATCAGATTTCCAAGATCAATGACTAGTTATACCTTTAAAACGCCACTATGGAGAGTCTCTCCGTAAAAGGACCACCACTTAAAACAAAGCAATATGTGCCTTTATGAACACAAATAACTTTGAGGCCATATAATCAACATCATTGTGAAATTACAGATCGACCTACTTTCTAAAAATTGGACAAGTTTCCTACCTGCACCCCAGCACCCCCAACATAATATGGTCTCCTTCGAAATCACTAATACAGGCCGGGCACAGTGGGTTCTGCACCCCAGCACCCCCAACATAACATGGTCTCCTTCGAAATCACTAATACAGGCCGGGCACAGTGGCTCATGCCTGTAATCCAGCATGAGATTTGGGAGGCTGAGGCTGGTGGATCACCTGAGGTCAGGAGTTCGAGACCAGCCTGGCCAACATGGCGAACACCCATCTCTACCAAAAATACAAAAATTAGCTGGGCGTGGTGGCTGGTGCCTGTAATCCCAGCTACTCAGGAAGTTGAGGCAGGAGAATCGCTTGAACCTGAGAGGTGGAGGTTGCAGTGAGCTGAGATCATGCCACTGTGCTCTAGCCTGGGTGACAGAGCAAGACTCTATCTCAAAAAAAAAAAAAAAGAAAGAAAAGAAATCACTAATACAAATTTAATATACCAGTTTCCTGAAATATTTCACTGAAATGATCAGGGAGTGATTTTTAAAAACGAATTAAGGAACACATTATAAGAAGAGAGAGAAGAGTAAGAAATGTAAGTAGTAACCAGCGGCTATGTGGCTAAGATCAGTTTCCTGATTTTTAAAAGTTGTATTTATTTATTTAGTTAGTTACCATCAAACTCTGTGTCCATGTAATATCTGTTGAATGTTAGGTGATAAGTAGGGAGCAAGAGACGAGAAACTTAATCTACTTCGGGAAACAATCACTTCTTAATGTAAACCCCCGTTCTAATCCAATCAATCAAAAATTCATGGAGAATTTACTATTCGTACCTGCTCTCATTCCCCCTGTCTGCCCCTGGCCTGACCTCCATGCACTCTGCATCTTCCACCGCTCTTTCTGTCACTGTCTCTTCACACGCTAGCCCTCCACTTCTGCCTGTCTGCCTCTTTTCTCTAAGACCCCAGCCCTAGCCCCCACCCCTGACACAGAGCCTGGAGTTCCCTGAAGAGGGCGCTGCAATGGTCTAGGCTCCCCTTCTCATTCTCAAAAGCACCAAGGGCTGTGAAGGAGGCAGGTGCTTTTAGGCCACAGAAACTGGCCCGGCTAAAACTTCCTAAGTCCAAGAAAATCCTTCTCAATAAAGGCAGGGCCCTTTCCTGAGATATCATTAATAGGCATAATTGTCAATTACATGCATCTCATTTGGGCTCATCTCCCTGTCAGGCTAAAATAACAGCTGAACAGAAGCACGACTCCTCTCCAAGACAGACACAGCTGAAGAACAAATGCTTATGAGTGTCCTCTGAGAGCACAAAAGAGTAAAAAGATTTAACATCTTATTTTTAGATTCTAAATACCTAGATACTACGATTAAAAAAAGAAACCTCCGAGAAAAAAATGATTCAAGTGGAAAAATATGACAAACTCTTATTTATAGTGGGTTATTTAAATAATAAAACTAAGTATCATGGTAACCTCCTGATCCCTAAACCTCATGAAAATAAAAGGTGATAATGCACTTTTTAAAATACCTTCTTTCAATCCGTGCTATTAATCACTTCACTCTCAGGTCTAAGTGGCCCAGGATGGTCTTGCAAATGGAGACCAAATGACTGCCTGAGATGGTAGTTTGTAATAACTTGTGTATTTAAAAATCTGTCTTCCTTTTTCCTCCTCCCCTCAAAATTCCAGACAATGTCAAGCAGTTTGCTGTGATGATAAAAAGATGCATGTTTACTTGACTTTCATAGGTCATTGTCTTCATATTCTGTTCCGGCTTTAAACTAAAAGGCTAAGAAGTCTCACAGATTTATAAATGGTATGAAATTTATAAGGATTTAGGTTGTTTTGCCAATTTAAATTCTCATACACAATTTCGTTTTCCCTCAATACAGCTGTACAAAGTTGCTGAGTAAATCAATAATTTTCATTATCCCTGAAGTCTACAATCCAAAGACATTTCTGGATGGTCACCAAAATTTTTGTAGTCATTTTGGTTAGGTTTAAAGCAAAAATGCCAATAAGACCTTTCACAGCACAAATAGTTGGTCTGAGTTGGGGCGATTAGAGGGGGATGGGAAGGTAGGAGTTTGAAGATTCAGGTTCTGTGTACCCCAGGCAGAATGCTGAGAGGAGGGGAAGGCGTTGTTCATTAACAACAGTGTAACTTACCTGAAGGCAGGACATGACATTATTAAACCACGTTTCCTAGAACACTGTCTGAAGACCCCTGCAGTGGAAAGGACACTAAATTGTGAATAACTTAGATCTGAGCACTAAATATATCTTGGGTTTTGCTTCCAATGTATTAGTTTGCTCCCTCATAACAGTTTTTGCTGGCCACTAAATGGCTTATGCAGATGAGATGAAATACCAAAAAAAATCTGTTTAGAGAGCATAAGGAAAAAGATATTAATGCTGCCCCAATTTTGTAACATATTCTTGGCACATGAAATATTGAAGGCCAATTTCCAAAGAGAAACATGTAATTTATGTCTACTCCAGTCTTATTCAAAAGGATTTGAGGTGGAAGATATAGAATTCATTCTACTAGGAGTGCCCACTTGAGCTCACCAACTACAGAACATTTAATCTTCGATATTCATAAAGAGGCATATTTTTATAAACATTTTTCCATGAAATCTCACCTTGTTAAAAAGGTTACAGTCATAATACTAGATCTTAATCTACTCTTTGGACCCTTTCCCAAAACACAGTGGCACCTTTTCAAAGGGCCGGAAACGACACAGAAAGAGCCTCCTGAAGAATGTCAATGTGCAATGCCAATGGGTTCCACACAGAAACCACAAGAGGTACCACTCTCTTTGCCAGCCTTGTCTGGAGGCAGCTTTTAGGGCACCTTATTGATCGCTCTTGCTCTTTGAAATGAGCAGACTAATGTTTGACAGGACAAACCCATAGAAAAAACCAGAAGCTCTTCTCCCTGTCAATAAATTTAAATAACTCCAAAGCTTAAATGATTCCAATCGTTTGATGCAAACACACATTTTATTTTGGAGTCACTTGAAAATATGTGCCAGCTGAACTAGCTTAGCTCTTGTTTAAAGTCCACCAGGTCTGTTGGGCTGTCATTTCTCTAGTGGCTTTGCAGTGCTGTGATGGTCCCTTGGAGAAAGAGCTGCAGCCTCGGAGCCCTGGCACTGCTAGTCCACCACCCTTTTCTTTCCCTTCTATAATGAAGGCATAACACAGCAAAATTTCAGGGCAGTTGCCTGAATGGAAAAAAGATTATTTACCAAAAAATAGGTAGCACTCAAGCAACAAATAGTTTTAGAGTACTTTTGAGTAAGGCATTTTGCTAAGTGCTACAAAGATACGAATTAATATAAGACAGCCCTTACTGTCAAAAGCTCACCACTTAGGCGAAGGAGGTGATCAGATATCAACTACATACAAGAATACCTTTATTATTCCCATGAATTTTTGCATAATCTATTTCTGCTTTGTCACCTTAAGCCTAGATTTTTGTATTTGCGGTAAACCTGTGTCTATTTTGGAATTAGAGAAGTCACTTTAAACTTATGAGAGAAAGAATTAAACTTTTTATTCTGTTAGCAGCCTAATTCCTCCTTAAAGGAGATCCATATTCTAAACTGTACACTTAAAAATGGTGAAGATGGCAAGTTTTATGTCATGTGTATTTTCCCACAATTAAAAACTAAGAAAGAGACATCCCACCATTTAGCTGGGCAGAATCTGCGTGTCCAAGCTTGGCCAGATTCTCATAACTGTTATCTGTTTTCAACAAAAACTGTTTCTCAACTAGTGCATGTAAATAAAGCCTCCTTCAGAGCATTCACAGAGTGGAAGAAGGAGACCCAAGAATACATGTGTAACAGGTATCTCATTGTTGT
Organism: Hylobates moloch; assembly: GCF_009828535.3. Lineage (NCBI taxonomy): Eukaryota > Metazoa > Chordata > Mammalia > Primates > Hylobatidae > Hylobates > Hylobates moloch. Next base: position 85,749,159 of record NW_026652286.1, on the reverse strand, counting down.
GGCTTCTCTGATCTTCTGTTCTCATGTCTAGAACAATCTGAAAATTCATTTTGTTGGTTGGCTAATGGTAGAACCCATTCGTCCTGACTTTCTGGTCACCGTGTCCCTTACAGAATCTAAAAGACACTGCTGGCACCCTTGCCAGTGAGGTGGAGGGTAGGGTATTTTCTTTCTTGCTATTTCACGTGGATGCTCAGAAATTATAAAAACTAAAACTGATGGCAATTTCACTTCCTTAGCACAGAATTGGGGAAAAGACAGCTCACACATTAGTAACTCTGTGCTTATGTTTTGAACCTTTACCAGGAATGTGGAGGCAACATATGTTGATTCAACTTTTGTCTTTCCATTAGTAATATTATCATAATAAAGCTTCCTTGACACAGTACCTATTTCCAAGCTGTTTCGTATGTTTTACGACGGACATCTGGGTTAAAGTGACTTTTTTTGCACTCCTTCTGCACTTCAGCTGGTTGGCGGGGCAATGTGTAAAGTGCTGACGTAACAGCAACTCAGGAACTCAAAAGGCACAGCCACCTTGCTCCCAGGATGCTACCAGCTGGGGGGCACTGACTGTCCAGAGGCCTCCCCAGGTACTATTTATTAGCTATGTCTCTTGAAAAATAACCTAAGATTTACAACGGTCTTTACTGAATTTCTGAATTTCCTGCTACAAAACATTGGTGAGTTGGGTGCAATTCCCCCCAAGAATTGAGTAAGACTTCCTTTGTTTTCAGTGGGGGAGAGGAGAGCTTGTCTTAATTTATATATTTCTGGTATTTGCACTTCAGATACAAAATTTTGATGCATATCTGCAATACAAGCTCCATGAGATAGGAACTGTTGATTCTCCAGCCTTGGGCAGTCACAGAATACCTGTTGTTGACTAGCTGAGTAAATGGTTATGACTGCAAAATAGAAAGCTGCGCCACACAGGCGAGGCAGGATTTTTTGCTTCACTGCAGTGAGTGAGGTGCTCTCAGAGCACTGTGGCTCAGGCCTTCCAGCAGAGGGAGCAGGGACGCCACCCCACTGCAGAGGACACTTGTGCAGAACCCTGGGAAGTGCCTAAAGAGGAAAAACAGAAATCCCCAAGCGCAGCAAAAAAGAATTGGCATCAAAACGAATGTGAAGAAGAAGAAATCGTGGGGTTATTATATTCAGTGACATGGCTAGATAAAGCCAAAACAGACCTTTCTTTTCCTGCTGCTTAAATGTCCTAAGGCTTCTTAGGCAGAGACGCCCCATGCCCTAGGAGCAACATCTTCTAGAGCTGCTAGTCTCCTGGTTACCAATGTGGAGTCAGTCCAAGCACAATGCACCTCATCTTAAAAGCAGAAAGGAGAGGGGCCACGGCCAAACCTCTCTAGAGTTCCCCTCTGCAATGCTCTGAAACAGTTCTATTTGTGTCTCTGACTCGGGGGAAAAGATCAGCTATATGGGTTGTTTGGGGCCTGGCACAAGTGGCTATGGTGACTTCATTCCAAACTGGGCTGAGATTCCACCTAAGGACAAATAATTCTCCACAAAACCACCATCAAATCACACAAGGCAAAACGAGTTTAATATTCAAGGTCTCCACTTTCCTCTCCAGGCAAACTTAAACCTAAAAAGGGAAACAGCTTGAAGCACTGGGCATCAGAATACATCGCTAGTTTAAAAGCAGATTGTTAGCCCTTTCCAAGTCCCTCAGCATGTCAACTGGAAGAGAAGGCTCTGCAGAGGACAGCAATGTGAAGCGAAATCCTAAAGCACCAATCCTCCTCCTGGATCTCCATCCATTAATCGTGTCAAACACAAGGGTGATTTTAAAGCCCCGGATCATATAAAAGGGAAGATAATCCAAGAGATTATCTATCTAAGATACATCATGATTTTTTTTTTTTAAAAGAAACTGTCTTAAACTAAAGAGGCAAGACTTGGGTTTCATTTAGCTAATGAAGCTTTGGAAAGTAAATTATCCTTCCAGGGATGCTGAAACAAGCAACGACAACAAAAGACACTCTCCATTTGCCTAGTGGTTCCACCCTATCAGGCTCTAGATGGAACCCACCAGTCCACAGATTGTCAATTTAGGACATTCTTGAGAGCCTATTGATGGGACAGAACTGCTGAATAGTCATAAATCAGAACATTCCAAAGAGTGAATGGGATAATACTGCAGGTTTATTTTAAGGTAAGGATCATAGCAAACAGGGAATTATATATAATTCCAGAGAGAAACAAAGTCAACAAATTCAAATGAACAACGGCAAGTTCCTATAGGGCAGGACATTGCTTATTTCCTTACATTGCCCAGTGCGTCTGGCCCGGTCTATGGCACTAGGGACTTACTGATTATCTAATTTGCAAAAAAACCTCATGACCACACCTCAAAATAGTCTATGGGTTTATCTAAAAAGAAGGCAGAGGTTTAGACCCTTTCTACTAGGTCAGAGGATAACAATTTTAGATACAGAAAAGACACGAAACATGGTAGCTAATTGGACTCATGGAGACTTTATTTTTTTTGAGACAGAGTCTCGGTCTGTCCCCCAGGCTGGAATGCAGTGTGGTACCATCTCGGCTCACTGCAACCTCTGTCTCCTGGGTTCAAGCAATTCTCCTGCCTCAGTCTCCTGAGTAGCTGGGATTACAGGTGCACACCGCCATGCCTGTCTAATTTTTGTATTTTTAGTAGAGACGGGGTTTCACCATGTTGGTCAGGCTGGTCTGGAACTCCTGACCTCAAATGATCCACTTGTCTCGGCCTCCCAAAGTGCTGGGATTACAGGTGTGACCCACCACACCTGGCTGGACTCATGGAGACTTTAAAAGGCTTTCCAAAAGTTGGGAGATTCCACTTCTCCAGGCAGAAAGACCTTCATGAAACTAATATGTACTTAAAAAAAATCCACATAGAAGAGGCAGACAATGTGTTAACAGGGTGGGGAACAGAGAAGGCTGGCCACGCCCAGCAAGACCCATGAAGACACTCTCATAATGTTTGCTGTGGAGACATCTTTCTCTACATAATGGTAAAAACAATGAGCCCTCTTCAGTTTTTTCTTATTTTTCATTATAGGAAACCTTAAGTATCACAATTCTTCAAGCATGCAATGGGAATGGGAAACACGGTGGCACAGTGACTTCACGACAATGGTAAATCAAGTGTTCTGTCTGGCAGGAAAACTGTCATTAGCCTGGGAAGTCATCTAGCTGATGTCACTTTTGAAACTGAGGTAATATGTCTATTTAAATTTATGAGGAAAACAATCGATTTTATTTTCTGCCATCTACTTTTAGAGGTCAGAAGGAAAATATTTATTGTACCTTTTAAAGGAAATAACATTCATTAGACTCCCCAAAGAGTAAGTTTCGAATGGTAAATATTTCCACTGGCAAAACATAAGAAAGAGAAGTTTGTTTTTAAAAGTAAGATTACAAAAGACTAACATCAGGTAAAAAGAGCTTCTTGTGACTGCTCACTCACACAGGTTGGTCCTGCCTTAGCCCTACCTTTAATTCAAGGTCAAAGAAAATGTACTGAAAAGGAGTCTTCAGCTACCTAATCACTAGCAGTCTAACAACAGATAGAATGTCCACAAAGATATTACCTTAGGCAACCGACCACCTTCATTATTTTTCAGTTAAAGCAACCATGTTCTGGGAGAAAGATTTTCTTTTTCGCATAGTAAACATGCGCTAATAAAGCTTAAACATAAGATCTGCTACAAGAAAATCCAGACAATAGCTAATTTGAATAATGAATACATTTATTCAAATAATCATGCTCATTTTTAATGATAGAGATGAATGATTACTGATCAGAAATGATGCTTTTGATACATTTTTGAGTAAAAAAATAGGTTACAAGACAGTCTCTCTTTTAAAGATATATATATTTGATACATATTTGTAATGGATATTCATAGAAAAATGTGTGGAGGGATACACAACAAGGTGTTAACATTGGCTTATACTTTCAGTCACGTTTACTGAGGAATAATTTACATACAGTTTTACTGAGGAATAATTTACATACAGTAAATTCCCTATTTTGTATACAATCCTGAGTTTCAGCAAATGTATACAGTCATATAACCACACGACAATCAAGACACAGAACGCTTCCGTTACTCTAAAACAGTTCCTGTGTGTCCTCCTGTGGTCCAGACCTCCCACCCCAGGTCCTGATGCTGCTGATCTGTTTTTGTTCCTTGTAGTATTGCTTATTCTCAAACATCATACATATGGAATCAGATAGTAAATATCCTTTTGATTCACACTTTTTTTTTTCCTAGAATAGGGATTATAGATCATGATGATTTCTTTATTCTTGTTATCTTGCTCATCTATATTTTCTAATTTTTTACCACAAACATAATTACTTTTGCAATTTAGAAAAACAAAGGTAAAAATTTAATTAATTGTGACAGGCCATTATGGAAGTAGATAAAGCCATGAAAGCACAGATGAAAACAAATACTGTGTTTAAATATCACACACAAATGCTGTGTATATTTAAATTGTGGAATATTACTTCACCCAAACCTTGAAAGGCAATGGACGATCAGCTACAGCAAGGCAAACCTCCCAGCTGTGCTGTGAGTTGTGTGACACTGGGCAGGTTATTTATCATCTTTTAGATTTGATGTCCTCATATTTAAACTAGGGGTTAAAATAGTGCCCATCTCGCAAAGTCATTATAGAGATTACATGAGGTCGTGCATTAGGTCACTGGCACCTGGTAAAATTTAGCACTAGAATTGTGTGTATTATTTATCTGGCTATTCTTAGTACTATCATTACTGAGGCTTTGGGAGGTATCCCAATAGGAAAGGACCTATCCCAATAAGAAAGGACTCTCTGCCTCTATAGGCAGAGGGAAGTGGTGTCAGGGGCATGGAGCCAGGCCACAGGCTTACTTTTCAATCTCAAAACGCTACCTGACTTCAAACTATACTACAAGGCTACAGTAACCAAAACAGCATGGTACTGATACCACAACAGAGACATAGATCAATGGAACAGAACAGAGCCCTCAGAAATGATGCCGCATA